>NC_053427.1:53838914-53916481 GCF_007990345.1 Gossypium hirsutum
AATTAACCTATCATTTTTCACCATGTCTCATGTTGATCCCTATTTAATAATTTCTCATGCAATTGGCAAAATTAAGGCATGAAACTTCCACATATGCATGTACACACATAATAAACATAGAATATAACAATTAATTATCTTCATAACTCGGTTTTGTGGTCCCGAAACCACTTCCCGACTAGGGTAAATTTTGGGCTGTTACAACTCTCCCCACTTAAGAAATTTTCGTCCCCAAAAATCTTACCGGTAAATAGGTTTGGGTATCGTTCTTTCATCGAGCTCTCGGTTTCCCAAGTAGCTTCCTCGATCCCATGTTTGAGCCATAACACCTTCACTAACGGAACCCTTTTGTTTCGCAACTCCTTCACTTCACGAGCTAGGATACGTATCGATTCTTCTTCATAACTCATATCGGCTTGAATTTCAACCTCTGATGGGCTAATTATATGCGATGGATCAGATCGATAGCGTCGAAGCATCGAAACATGAAAGACATCGTGAATCTTTTCATGCTCAGGGGGCAAAATCAATCTATACGCAACTAGCCCCACTCGTTCGGAGATTTCGTACGGCCCAATGAATCTCGGGCTCAACTTGCCCTTACGGCCAAACCTAAGTACCTTTTTCCAAGGCGAAACTTTAAGGAACACTTTATCCCCCACCTGATATTCAATGTCCTTTCATTTCAGATCCGCATACGATTTCTGACGATCTGTGGCTGCCTTCAGACTTTCGCGGATTACCTTTACTTTCTGTTCGGCATCTTTAATCAAATCAACTCCGAAAACTTTACTTTCACCGAGCTCGGTCCAAAACAATGGTGTACGGCATTTACGACCGTACAAAGCCTCGTAAGGTGCCATCTTAATACTTGATTGAAAACTATTGTTGTAAGCGAATTCAATCAAAGGTACATACCGTTCCCATGAACCACTAAACTCAAGGATGCAGCATCTCAGCATATCCTCGAGTATCTGAATTATCCGCTCGGATTGACCATCGGTTTGGGGATGAAAAGCGGTGCTAAAATGCAGCTTGGTACCCAAAGCTTCTTGCAATTTCTTCCAAAATCGCGAGGTGAATCTCGGATCTCTATCCGACACGATAGAAATAGGTACTCCATGTAATCTCACAATCTGAGAAACATACAATTCGGCTAGTTTATCCAATGAAAAATTCGTACATACAGGGATAAAGTGAGCCGACTTAGTCAGTCTATCGACAACAACCCAAATCGCATCTTTCTTACTCGTCGACAATGGTAACCCAGATACAAAATCCATCGTGACTCGATCCCATTTCCATTCAGGTATCATGATTGGCTGAAGTAATCCCGAAGGCACTTGATGTTCCGCTTTCACTTGTTGACATATTAAACACCTTAAAACAATTTCCGAAATGTCTCGTTTCATGCCCGACCACCAAAATTGACGTTTCAGATCGTTGTACATTTTAGTACTACCAGGGTGGATAGACATTCAGCCACTATGAGCCTCATTCAAAATCATCGAAATAAGTTCCGAATTCCTTGGAACACACAAACGACTTCTGAACCTCAAACAATCATCATCATCCATTTGAAACTCCGATTCCTTGTTCGGAACACACTCAGCCTGTTTTGCAACCAATTCATCATCAACTTTCTGGGCTTCAAGAATTTGATGAATCAATAATGGTTTGGCTTTTAATTCAGCTACTAACACATTGTCGGGTAGAACAGACAAGTGCACATTCATCGCTCGTAAAGCAAACAGCGATTTCCGGCTTAAGGCGTCCGCAACCACATTAGCCTTTCCCTGGTGGTAATCAATGGCAAGCTCGTAATCTTTCAACAACTCAAGCCAACGTCTTTGTCGCAGATTTAGGTCTCTTTGAGTCATCAAATATTTGAGACTTTTGTGATCCGAAAATACATGGCACTTTTCGCCAAACAAATAATGTCGCCATATTTTCAAAGCAAATACGATGGCGGCTAGCTCGAGATCATGGGTGGGATAATTTCTCTCGTGTGGCTTCAATTGTCTCGACGCATAGGCCACAACTCGACCTTCTTGCATCAATACGCAACCCAACCCGAGTAGGGATGCGTCACTATAAATGACAAACTCTTTGCCTGATTCGGGTTGCACTAAAATTGGAGCTTCAGTCAAATGAGTTTTCAGTTGATCGAAGCCTTTCTGACATTTCTCCGTCCATTCGAACTTAGCATCCTTTTGAAGTAGCTTCGTCATTGGTGTGGCTATCATCGAGAAACCTTTGACAAATTGTCGGTAATAACCGGCGAGTCCCAAAAAGCTCCGAACCTCAGTAATATTTCTCGGAGGTTTCCAGTTAAGTATGGCTGAGATTTTGTTCGGGTCAACTCGAATACCCGATGCGGATACCACATGACCCAAGAAGCTAACCTCTCTTAACCAGAACTCACACTTACTGAACTTAGCATATAACTTCTTATCCCGCAAAACTTGCAACATTAATCTCAAGTGTTCAGCATGTTCGATCTCATCTCTTGAATAGACCAAGATGTCATCAATGAACACAACTACGAACCGATCCAAATATGGTCTGAAGATCCGATTCATCAAATCCAGAAATACTGTAGGGGCATTAGTGAGCCCAAACGGCATCACTAAGAACTCGTAGTGACCGTACCTCGTTCTGAAAGCAGTTTTGGGTATGTCCGAATCTCGAATTCGCAACTGATAATAGCCCGATCTCAAATCTATTTTTGAGAACACTGAGGCTCCCTTCAGTTGGTCGAACAAATGATCGATGCGCGGCAACGGATATTTGTTCTTTATCGTCACTTTATTCAGTTGACGATAGTCAATTCACAACCTCATGGTTCCGTCCTTCTTTTTCACGAACAATACTGGTGCACCCCAAGGTGAGAAACTTGGTCGAGCGAAACCTCTATCCGTCAATTCTTGCAACTGAGCTTTCAACTCTTTTAACTCGGTTAGTGCCATACGATACGGAGCTATCGAAATTGGCGTAGTTCCAGGTACAAGCTCAATACCAAACTCTATCTCCCGAACAGGTGGCAAACCCGGTAACTCTTCAGGAAAAACATCCGGGTATTCACAAACCACCGGCACAGATTCGGGTTTCTTTTCTAACTCTTTGTCATCAAGTACATACGCAAGGTATGCTTCGCACCCTTTTCTCACATATTTCTGGGCCAACATTGCTGATATTACAGCTGGCAACCCCCTTAAGTCCGCAGACTCAACTCGGATTATCTCGTTATTTGCGCACCTCAAATCAATAGTCTTGCTTTTGCAATTCACAACCGCATCATGCGCGGTCAACCAATCCAAACCAAGAATAACATCAAATTCGTCAAACGGCAAAAGCATCAAATCGGCCGGAAAATAGGATTCTCGGATTATTAGAGGGCATCTCTTACACACTTTATCAACAAATACGCATTGACCCAAAGGGTTTGACACTCGAATTACGAACTCAGTAGACTCAACAGGTAGAGTCTTACTGGATGCTAAGGTTTCGCATACATATGAATGAGTAGAGTCAGGGTCAATCAATGCAATCACATTAGTATCAAAGAGAGTAAAGGTACCAGTGATGACGTCAGGGGAGGATGCCTCCTCTTGTGCGCGGATGGCATAAGCTCTAGCAGGAGTACGGTTCTCGGCTCGAACAGCCGTATCAGAGGCCCCTCTCTGACTACCACCCCTACCTCCCAAAATTCTCGGTGGTCTACCTCTAGTTGTCACTCCACTAGGTCTTGCACCTTGAATCTTATTCTTCTCATCAAGCTCCGTGCAATCTCTAATGAAGTGGTCCTTCGAACCGCATCCGTAACAGGCCCTGTTAGTAGACTTACCCCAACATTCACCTAGGTGTCGTCTTCCGCATTGGGGACATTCAGGTTTCTCTAGACGATTATTGCCCACACTAGCTACCGAAGTAGCTCGGGAGCCTGTCGATGGTTTTGCTCTGATGGAAATTCCCACAGTCGTCCTCGACTTATTAGTGTCCTCCTTGAACTTCTTTACAGCTGAGAACGGAGCTTTACCCGTCGATCTTTTACGATAGTCTCTAGCTTCAAATTCAGCCTTCTTCTTCTCCTTTCCAAGTTCTTCCGCCTTGCAGGCTCGTTCGACTAGTGTTACGAATTCTTTTATTTCCAAAATACCCATTAGTAGCTTTAAATCTTCATTCAATCCTTCTTCGAATCTTTTGCACATAGCAACCTCATCAGCTACACACTCCCGGGCATACCTACTGAGTCTCACGAATTCATGTTCGTATTCAGATACTGTCATACGGCCTTGCTTGAGTTCCAAGAATTCCTTACGCTTTTGATCAATGAACCGTTGGCTAATATATTTCTTTCGAAATTCCGTGTGAAAGAAGTCCCAAGTTACTCGTTCGTTCGGGACTATGGAAATCAAGGTCCTCCACCAATAGTAGGCTGAGTCTCGCAACAAAGATACAGCACACTTTAGACATTCATCAGGTGTGCATGATAGTTCATCGAACACCCGAACGGTGTTATCAAGCCAGAACTCGGCCCTTTCAGCATCATCAGTAACTATGGCCCTGAACTCCTCAGCCCCACGCTTCCTAATCAAGTCTACAGGTGGCTTACTCAGCCTCACAGGATCAGTAACTGATGGCATTACTGGCTCCGGGGGTGGATTATTCAAATTCAGGAATTGTTGGACAGCCGGATTGGTTCGGGCATACTGCGCGACCCACTCATTCATCATGGTAAAGAAGGCTTGTTTAGCCCCCTCACCTAGATTATTCGCAGATGACTGAGGTTCAATAGGCGGTGTCCCTTGTGCAGGAGCAGCCGCTACACTTTCAACGTCATCCGCTAAGATTCTTTCTACACCGGGATCCATTTACTAATCAAAACATAAATTTTAACCGTCAGAAGTCATCACACAGTTAAACATTAACATTCGGCATGTATAGCTAGACTCATACGTGCTATGGTAGTCCTAGAACCGAATAAACCATAGCTCTGATACCAATCAAATGTAACACCCCGAACCCGAGGCCGTCGCCGGAGTCGAACACGAGGTGTTAACAGACTTCAAACCACTTATTAAAATTTTTCCAGACAAGCTGTCAATCTGCGTACTAGTCGCTTTAAAAATCATATCTTGAGCTCTGGAACTCAAAATCCAGTTCCGTGAATTTTCCCTGAAACTAGACTCATATTTCCATCTACATATTTTTTCTAGAATTTTTGGTCGGGCCAATTAGTACAGTTTATTAGTCAAAGTCTCCCATGTTACTGGGGTCGACTACACTGACCTTTGCGCATTACGACCTGGATATCTCCCTGTACAGAACTTCCATACTGATGCCGTTTGTTTCTATAGAAACTAGACTCAGAGAGGAATCTATACATATATGGTATGACTCCTAATTATCTCTGGTTAATTTATAATGAATTTCCAAAGTCGGAGCAGGGAATCCAGAAACCGTTCTGGCCCTGTCCCACGAGAACCTGATTATCTCTTAACATACTGTCCATATGATCCTTTCGTTACTTCTATATGAAAATAGACTCATCGAACTTCGATTACATAATTTATTCATCAATTAATTCCACTCCTACTATTTTTAGTGATTTTTCAATCTCATGTCACTGCTGCTGCCAGCATCTGTTACGAAAGCAACTATGCCCACTTCGTGTTTACTCCTTGATCTAACTAATAATTCAGCATGCATATCACAAATTATGATCATGACTAACCATGCCAAAGGCTAATCATTGTCAAACTTCCCCCTACTACACTATTGCCATATCATGAATTTTAACACCAAAATAATCAACCATGACGTATGGCATAAAAAGGTCGAATTATCAAGATTTGCGACCTAACGTTATGAATCCAAACCCAACCGAACATTTATGCCATTTTCGCATGGCTAAAAGATTACATACCAAAGTTCAAACACAACATAATAGCCTATACATGCCGAAATGTTCTCCTAAGCCAACTAAGAAGAAAGTACCAAAACTTGCTATCCGGTGTGATGACTTCGATGACGGCCCGACCACGCAAAAGGAGATGAGTCCAAGAAACCTAGAATAGGTGACAAGGAAACACCGAGTGAGTTTATAACTCAGTAAGTCATAAGCAATACACTACCATCCATTAATAACATTATCACAAGAGGAAACAAAATAGAACGAGGCTAGTTACTCCATCCATACCGAACCATACCATAGTTCCTCCGACCTATCGGTTCAATCTCATACCAAATCATGCATTCACATTCCATATACTCATCGATAGAATATTCGAGGCATTTTCATAAATCATTTTATTTTCGTTACAATCATACAACTAAACGGCCTTTCACCCATTCCACGATAAATCTTATGTACGTGACTTCCAGTATATTTGTCACATAGGTTCAACTTACCAAGCTCAACTCCAAATATAAACATAGCACCTATTAGCCATGAACTCAAGATACTTACCCGATCCGCTATCCGTGATCGACTCAATAGTGTCGCACACTTAGTGTCCATAATGATTCAAGAATATTTATTAAGTCCGCACACTCAGTGCTTTATAATCAACTCGCACACTTAGTGCTACATAATCATACTCGCACACTTAGTGCTACATAGTCAACTCGCACACTTAGTGCTACATAGTCAAACTCGCACACTTAGTGCTACATAGTCAATTCGCACACTTAGTGCTGCACAATTTAAACCCGCACACTTAGCGCCAATCTCATGGTCATAAATGTTTATACCCGCACATTTAGTGCCGAGATCAACAACTCAATACATCTCACCTCTTTTCCTTTCATTCAACACTTTCATCACCACATACGTACATGCATATATATATATTTATTCATTCCATTCAGCATCATTACATAAACGTTATGACCATTTGAATTAATACCAACTATATGCTTAATGACTTACTTTATGTTGGGTAAGACGGTTCCAACTCGGCTACTCGATGATATTTTCTTTGCCTTTGCTTGATTCTCTCCCTTTGATGCCTTGATCTTATTAAACATTCAAATGGCCGAAAGTTCTTTGCCCCTATTCCTTCCTTCAATTCGGCCAAGAAGACAAGAATGAAGCCCCTTTTTTTTCATCACATTTTCATTCTTTTCTTTTATTTATTAAATCCCATAACCCAATATCAATTTCAACAAATATTTTGCCCATCATCAACCCACCTTGGCCGGCCACTATAAGGAAAATTGGGCAATTTGACATGCAAGTCCACCTTTGTGTTGACATGCACTAATAAGCCCCTTTAAAATTAACCTATCATTTTTCACCATGTCTCATGTTGATCCCTATTTAATAATTCCTCATGCAATTGGAAAAATTAAGGCATGAAACTTCCACATATGCATGTACACACATAATAAACATAGAATATAACAATTAATTATCTTCATAACTCGGTTTTGTGGTCCCGAAACCACTTCCCGACTAGGGTAAATTTTGGGCTGTTACATCCACAATGTGTTTCATGTGTTGATGTTGCGACGGTGTCCATCAGATCCATCACATGTAATTTCCCCGACAGAGATTGAAATTCAACCTAATATGACATATAACGAAGAACCAATCATAATTTTAGCTCAAGAGGTTAAAGAGTTGAGAAATAAAAGCATAGCTTTAGTGAAAGTGTTGTGGCAACATCATGGGGTCAAAGAAGCCACGTGGGAACCCAAAGAAGCTATGAGAAAACAGTACCCTAACCTCTTTTCTGGTAAGATTTTAGGGAATGAAAATCCCTAAGGGGGGAGAGTTGTAGCATCCAGTTTTTAGTGAAATTAGAATAGTGGTTTCAGGACCACAAATTCAAGGTCAAAATAATAATTTTATTATTATTTTAATGTTTACAGTATGGTAGAATGATTGTGTGAAATTTTCATTTAAAAATTTTATCGTTTGAGTGTTTAATTTGATAAAAAAGACTAAATCACGTAAAGTGTAAAATTAGTGTTCTAATAGCTAAAGGTGTTTAATAGCTATAGAACTTAAAAGTAAATGTACTTATGTGGTAATTATCCCACTAATGAGTTAATGGATGATAATGGTTTGGCATTTAGTGAAATATTTAATGTTTATTAAGGTTAATTTTGGTATTTAGTAAATAATGATAAATTAAATGAAATCTTTTTCTTTCTTCATCTTCAATTGAACCTAGAGTAAAAAGAAGCCATTTCCATCCTTTTCATTAGACCAAGCTCATTTTTGCAATTGGTGAGTGATTTTTGTCTTGTTTTTAATGATTTCTATGTTTTTGAGATCGTTATAACCTAATCTAGCTAGCATAAGGACTATTTTGCAAAATTTTTAAAGGATAAGGGTTTTGCCTGTAACAGCCCAGTTTAGACCCTAATCAGAATAATGGTTTTAGGACCAAAAATCTAAGGTCGAACAAATATTTTAATATTATTTTTTGTGCTTATAATATGTGAATTAATATGTGTGAAAGTTTCGTATAAAAATTTGATCATTTGTGTGCTTAATTTAGAAAAAGGACCTAATCGTGTAAAATGTAAAAGTGGCTAGTTATTTGTTAAAGGTGCCCAATTCTTATGGTTTATTAAATGTGAAGTCCTTATGTTATAATTAGACCATGATTAGTGGAAATTGACATAAATGGCCAACCATTAAATATTTTGTTAATGTTTTCATTAAGGGCAAAATTGGTATTTGGTTATTAATGTTATATTTAATAAAACAAAAGCAAAAATTCACATTATTTTTCACTCATCTTTGCTGAAAATACAAATAAAAAGAAAATAAAATAAACTTGCTAGGGTTTGGCATTTTGATTACTTGATTAAGGTACGGTTTTGACTCGATTTTTGATAATTTCTTTGTTTTTTGTGATCGTTGCTTTATGTTCTATTAAGCCCATGCCTCAATTTCAGAATTTGATGATGATTTTGAGTTATGGCATTGTTGATTTTGTGAGTTTCGAAATGTTAATTGATGAAGTATGGAAGTTTGATGATAGACAAATATGTTTTCTATTTGATGTAACAACCCAATTTAGACTATAACATCACAAAATAGGGCCTAGTCGAAATAGTGGTTTCAAGACCACAAATCTGATGTTGAAATATTTATTTTATGATTATTATGAGGTCTATAATATGAAAATATGCATGTGTTAAAGTTTCATGAAGAAATTCTATGAGTAAGGTGTCCAATTGGAAAATAAGGACCAAATTGAATAAAGTGAAAAACTTGGATTCTAGAAGCAATTTGCATGAAATTGCTTTAGATTATTAATCAAAAGTCCTTAAAGAGCAATTTTCCCAATTTCTAAGTTTTTGGACAAAAAAGGGCATGTATGGATAAAATTCTAAAAAAAGTGCTTAAGGGCATTTTGGTCATTTGGCTAATTAATGAAATAAAATGGGAAAATGAAGGAAAAAATCAGCCATTCTTCTCTCTCATCCATCCAAATTTCTCAAGCCCTCTATAGCTAGTGTTTTCAACATTTTCAAGCTCAATAGTAATTGCTTGTAAGCCTCGTTTTTAATATTCTTCGTATTTTTGAAATCCCGGAGCTTACTCTCTCCATTTCTACCCATATTTTGAGTTAGGGTTCATGTTTGCAAAGTGACCCATGTGTGACATGTTTATTGTTTGATGTTTTATGGAGGAATATGAAAGTTGGATGTGTGTTAAACATCTTTTTCTAGGTGATTTTCATGAAAAACCCCTAAAAGGATCTTTTTGCAAAAGGTGTAAAATATGTTGTAGAAATGTGAAATAATGGAAAAATGTGGGTTTCCATAAGAATAAAGAACATTCAGTTATGCTTAGGTAATGTAGAAAATTCATGCATTTCATCATACTAGCCTAGGGACTAAATCGTGAATAATGTGAAAGGTTAGGGGCAAAACGTTCATTTTGTCTGGAGGTGAAATTTAGGCCCGAAAAGAATAATGTGAGATATTGATGATTTATTTTTATTGTTATAGAACCCGAGGAACAAATTTCAGAGGTCAATTGAGGGAAAAAAAGGTTTCAGAGTAACTAAAACGTGGAACCGACACGAATACCAAGTAAGTTCGAATAACTTTAAGTAAACTATTAATATGCTTAATTACATGTGTTATGAATGCATGATATTTAGTTATAATGATGGCATGAAAATCCATGAAATATGTTAATAATAATGATATGATAATAAATGTCCCGGTTGAAGTAAAAAAGGGAAATTCGATGGATAAAATAGCTTACATGACTTGAAATCCTGCATGTGTTGCAGAAAAAGGATTTAGCCCGGACAGGTAATCCGTTGATCTCAAGTATAGAAAGGATCTAGCCCGAACGGGCGTTCCTTGAGTGATCAAGCCTCCTGAAGAATATGTGTGCATAATGGATTTAGTCCAGACGGGTAATCCAACTAGGGTCTAAATTTAGCCTAGACTGGTAATTCAGATTCAAGCTCAATACGGGTTGTAGTAGCCCAAATTTGACCGGGCTGAAAACAGAATAAAAGAAATAAATAAATAAGTATTTATTTATTTAAAATGTCCATTTAAAAGTCCAATTACAAAGCCCAAGTGTTTTTGGTTCAATACAGAAGCACTACACGTGTACCCGGTTACACCCAAATACAATCTAAACCCAATACCTACCAGACCCTAATACCCTAACCCAATTACAAGGTGGCCCAGTTGGCCCAAATTTTTTTAAGGCAGGGAACCCTAGGGTTTTTTCCTTTTCCCTCAGCGCCGTAACAGGATCCAGAAGCTGTGCCACGTCATCAGGGTCGTTCCAACTCCCCAAGCAAGAGCCATCAAGGGCCTTGTCCCCTCACGTCACCCCAGCTGGCCCTAATCAATGAGCTGTCTAGAAACACTGGGGTACTCCGAACGTCACCACCGTCGATGCACCGTAATACTAGGCCTCACCTCCGACCTCAGTACCTCCTCTGACACCGAGATCTCCGCAAAAGAGACTGTCTTGTGGTCATCAGTGCACAAATGGGCATCTGCCGTGATTCGAATCCATGATAGCAAGCCTAGCCACCGAGATCTTCGCGAGTTACCTGCAAGAAAAGGAAACAAATAGCAGATACGCGACAAAGTAGAGCAGGAAATGGCAAGAAAGTCACAGCATATCAGTCAAAGATACAGAAGACACGAAATGGAAAGAAATGTAGATTTCTTTCCCAAAATATGTAAGGGACTAAGGCTATAAAGCCTTCCCTTTCACTTGTAAAAGGGGAGAGAGGCTTGTACACACACATAGATATACACAGAGAAAACAATAAGCATAGATAGACAAATATACACAGAAAACGTCATAAAAATTTTTGTATTCGATCAAAAGGAAAAGAAATAAAGTAGATCTTTTTGAAAGGGTAATAGATCGTCTCTTTTCTTTTGTTTTCGGTTTTACTGGTTTACTTCTTTTGCATGCATAACATATTTAATTTTTTTTTTAAAAATACAAAGGAAAGAAATAAAGAAATGGAGAACAGTACCTTCTGTTTCACCTCGAAAAGACGAACCTTTTAGGTCCCGACCGCCATACACGGCGGAGTAGGTGACGACGCGTGAGGGGAAACACGGTGGTCCGATGAACGGAGGACCACCGGCTAAGGGCCGGGGCTCAGGAGAGCCAGGAAGGCTCAGAGAGAATTCTCAGATTTTTTTTAAAAAAGGGGGACCAACATGATTTTTTTGGCCTAATATCGGGCTTATATAGCCCTTTCAAAACGGTACTGTTCTGGGACAAGGGAAAATTTCCCGATGAGTCCGTAAGATTTTAATGGGCATTTCAATTAAGTCCCAATCCGTTTCTTTTATTATCAAATTAACCACTGTTTTTTATTTACATTTAATTTTAGTCCCTTTATCCCTTTTAAAATTATTTATAACTTATTTATTTTAAATTGCATATATATTATTTTATTTTAATATATATATGTATTATATATTTTATATTATTATTTACTTATATTTATTATATTATATTACTTCATATTTTTCTATTATCATATTAATATATATTTTAACATATATCATTACTTATTATTTATTATATTATAGTTTTATCACATAATATTTATATATTTATATATTATTATATTATTTTACATTTTAACAATATATTATTTCATATTATTATTATCTATTATATATATTTTCAGGTATATTATTATTCATATTATTATTTTCATATTAAATTGATATTAAATATTTTATTAATTATTTCCTTTATATTTTTTAAAAACCTATGTATATTTTTATCCAAAACTATAAAATTAGTATTTTATATATTATTATAATATTTCAAAATTCATTATTAATTACTATGTTTTCATGTATTATTAAATATGTTTATTATTTTATATTTTATATAGTACAATATCATAGTATTTATATTTTATTATTTTATTATAATCTTAAAACTCAAGTTATTATGTATACTATATTAGCATTACATTGCCAAAAATTTGATTTTAATCCACACATTTTTTTTAAAAAAATTACTCACTTTATTCATATTTTAATATATATACACAACCCTTTTTTTATATATTATGTCAATATATTAAATGTTGGTCTCATAATTAAATGTTGAGTGTTTGGCATATTATTATGTGTCAAATTGTATATCATGCACCATTTTTTATTAATATGTTTAAATATATGTTGAATTACATGTTTATGTGTTTTTACCTATTCTTCTTAAATATATATATATATTGTTTTTTTTTATATTTTACTTATTTAAAATTTGCCATGTTTTATTTCTTATAAATATATGTTAGTTAATGTATGATATTTATGCTATTGTGCTTTTATTTACCTATTATTATAACATGTTATCTCGTATATGCTCCTTCATGCATCGATTTTAAAAACAAGACTCTAAAGTTTTCAAAAAAATAAAGGCAATGCTTGGTGTCTGGAAGTTTCGAGAAAAGTAGTGCCCTAACTTACTGGGTTGCAACTTTCCTCGTTGAGTTCAAATAATCAAGCACCCTTCTAAGTTTTTAAGGTTTTCAAAATGCAAGCAACTATCTTGGAATTTCAAAGCGTTGTGTCCTAACTTACTGGATATGACGTTTCGTTGTTTCGAGATAGGGATTTCCAAAAGGACCTACTTAGTGTCAAATTTCTTAAAAATATTGTGTCCTAACTTATTGGATGTAATATTTTGACTCATTTGATACAAGTGAACCTTAATTTTCAAAGTCAAAAATATTTAAAAAAGGATTGCATCTTAAATTTTTTTTTAATTTCCGACATTAAAGACATTTTGATAATCAATGAGGTACCAATTTTTGGGCTTTACGAAGGTGCTAATCCTTACTCGTACGTAACCGGCTTTCGAACCCGTTTTTTGATTTCGTAGACAAAAACTAATGATTTTTAAACAAAATGTTTTAAAAGGTGATCCAATTAGACCTAAAAAGATTGGTGGCAACTCCTGTTTTCATTTTTCAAAGTCGAACCCCGTTTTATTTCAAACTCGATTTAAAAAAATGGTCTCGACAGCTTGGCGACTCCACTGGAGAGATCAAGATAGCCAAGCCGTATAGTTGATTACCCTTTTGTCCTAATGTCAGAAATTTAGAAAATTTTGAAATTCAATCCTTTTGCATTACATGTGTTTATATTATTGCATGTGTCGTTAAATTATGATGTGCATTGCATTTGCATGACCGTTGTGGTCGCACCCTTAAGTGGGAGTGAGAAACTACGCCTTTGTGAGGTTTTCGTCTCTGTGTAGGATAGTGGATCACTTTCGGGATACATCCTTACCTATGGTTTCGTGAGATTTTCATCTCCGTGTAGCCATAGGGAAATTTATTCCCCTGAACTGAACTCGTTTCAAATGAGCCTATAATGGGTGAGAATCGAGGAATCTCTTGGTTCGGGTACCTTAAACTTTAGAACCAACCTCATATAGAAAAAACTGTAAGAGCCCATCTTAGTCAGAGCTATACTTTAGATATCACCCTTATAAATTATCGTTGAGATTTATTGATATCATGTGATACTGACTATTTCTTTTCTTTTGTTTGCATGTCATTTTGCATTTACAAAGGTATCGATTCACGATCAGTTTCTAAGTTAGGAAGTTTTATTATGGAGAACGGACTTCTTGATAGAGTGGAGGGCAACGCCGATGTTCATAGATGGTCAGAGCAAACTCAGCTGGAACAGGGAGACAATATAACTATGGGATATGTGTCGGAGCTGTCAGATTATACTCGTATTAGTGTCACACAGAATAATCTCCAAGAGTTTAAGGAAATTTGGGATCAGTGGGGCAATGAGACCAAGCAGTTATTCTACGATAATTATAGAGATTTACCTTACTTGCTCGATATTCAGGTAGATGAGCACTTGTTTCGAGCCCTTGCTTAGTTTTGGAACCTGGCGTACAGTTGCTTCACTTTTGGGGAAGTAGACTTGGTACCTATCGTGGAGGAGTACACTGCCTTACTTCGTTGTCCCAGGTTTCAGAGTGATAGGATCTATTCTCGAGTTGCTTATGTCCCTACCTTTTGGAAGAAATTAATGACCATTACGGGGATGAGCGAGTAGTGGATCACGGCCAGAATTAAAGAGAAGGGTGAGTGCAAGTGCATTTCGTGGGATGCTTTGAAAGATTTGATTTTGACACACCCCGATAAGATGAAGAAGGTAGACATTTTTGCCTTAAGTTTATATGGACTGATGGTTTTCCCTAGGGCTTTGGGATATGTGGACGAGGCAACCACAGATCTTTTTCATCGACTCAGTAAAAGGGTCACTTCTGTCCCTGCGATTTTGGCAGAGACATTCAGGAGGGCTGGTGCAGGCAGGTTTATAGGGTGTTCTCAGTTACTTTTGACTTGGTTCTACAGTCACTTTCGATTGATTGATGGGATTGTTTGTCGAGTTTTCTTTGAGAACTACTCCCCAGAGAAAGATATAGTAGCCTCATCCAGAAAAGTGGATGTGCCAAAAGAGAATTGGATAGCATTACTTCAGAATCTTCAGTCGGAGGATGTTGAGTGGAGAGCTCCATGGATGGTTCCTGGTGAGATACTTTATCGATGCGGGAGCTTTGATTGGGTTCCTCTATTGGGAATTTGGGGTGCCATTGGTTATGCCCTTTTGCTCGTGCTGAGGCAGCATAGATTGAGACAGTTCATACCAACGACTCATGGGTTGGCTCAAAGTGAGTCTGTATACAGAGGAGCCCATTACAAGAGGAAGGTTAGCGAGGTTTCTAGTGCTTGGAACAAGACTTGTCGGTTGAAGGGAGTGGCCATTAATCCTGCTACGACACCGAAATATGTCGAGTGGAGGAGTAGAAGGATTAATGATAATGTCCCTATGATGAAAATGGAGGAAGTTCAACCAATGGAGGAATATTTACAAGTGATACCATCGGAGCTTGATATCATGAAGCAAGAATTTAAGAGAAAGAATTTGGAACTCGGAAAGAGGATAGAAAAGCTTGAGGAGGAGAAGATGTACCTGAGTCTAGATGTTGACCTGCAAAAGAAGGAGGTTGAAAAAGTTAGGAAGGAAAAGAGGAAGATTGAGGAAGACAGAGATGATTTCAAAGAGGAGTATAAAAAGGCACAAGTATCTTTAAAGCGAGTGGGGTGGCAGAAAGAAGTTCAAGAGAAAAGAGCTAGAGCCGAGTATTGGGAGAGGAAGTTCCAAGAGATGCGGTCATAGAATTTAGCATTAGAGAAAGAGAATAAAGGGTTGAAGACTAAGGTAACTGAGCTTGGAAGATCCCTTCGTTGGCACCGAAACCATGATCCTACGGTCGAGTTAAAGGAGCTAAAAAGTAATGTTGAAGATTTGGAAGTGGCATTGCATGATGGTGAACTTCGGATTGAGCAGCTCGAGGCACAAGAAGATTGTATAAAAGGAGAGCTCCATCAAGTTAAAGGTCAAGTCAAAGATAGGGATTACATTATTGGGGAGGCTATAGCCTAGATCCGAGAGATTGCTGAATATGTTCGAGACTTAGCTGTATGAGTTGATACGTTGAGTATGATGTATGAATGAGTCAGCGCCTGATAAAGGTCGAGAGTTAGCCCTTTTATTAGATAAAGTTAGAACTTTGGGCATTAGGGCAAAGGCGTATATGTAATCCATTTATATGTAAAGATATTCTTTTTCTAAAAAAATTTTTCTAAATGAGATTGAATCGAGATCGATGCCTTTTTGCATTCATGCATTTGCATTACATCACATCATATGCATTCAAAGTTATAGAAATACCCTAATTAGTTAAAGTTTACTTCCACGGGTAGAAAAGAAAATCTGGAAATCACACATCCTTACGGCACTCTCACTAAAACTAAGAGTATGGATCAAAGGTTCGAACAATTACAAAAGCATATGCAAGACCAATTGCAAGAGCAGTTGGCCAAAAAGCAGAATGACATGAGGGAGCAAATGCTAGAGGCTCAGAGAAATATGATGGCTGAAATGGCTCAGCTGCTAAGGGCCACTGATAAAGGGAAAGCCCCCGTGGCTATCACTGGTGAGGAAGGTGAGGATTATCCTCCGAGTTTTACTTTGCCTCATGTGCCACTGCAAACTGAGGCACCTCCTAGAAGGCCATCTGTCACTGTAAGGCCTCAACATGGGCTGGTTGATGCTGGAATCCCCGTGAATTTCCCATCTGGGTCGGGAAATAATTTAGGCGATAGCCCGATCAACCCTATCACTCCTGATCTGGATATGATGGAGAGGGAAAGAATGGCAACCGAATCCTCAAAGCAGTTGGAGGATCGTTGCAAGTGGTTGGAGGAGAAGTTTAGGGTTTTAGAAGGCGCTGGCAATCATCATATTAATGCCAAAGACTTAAGTTTGGTCCCAGACTTGGTGCTTCCTCACAAATTTAAGATGCCAGAGTTTGAAAAGTACAACGGGACTACTTGCCCAGAGGCACACATAACAATGTTTTGTAGGAGAATGACTGGGTATGTGAACAATGATCAACTATTGATCCATTGTTTTCAAGACAGCTTAGTAGGAGCAGCAGCTAGGTGGTACAATCAGTTGAGCCGTTCAAGAATCGGTTCATGGAGAGATCTTGCACAAGCCTTCATGAATAGTACAACCATGTGACTGATATGACGCTGGACAAGATCACGCTTCAAAATATGGAGAAAAAGCCTAATGAAAGTTTTAGGCAATACGCACAATGATGGAGGGAAGTGGCAATGCAAGTACAACCACCACTGTTAGAAAATGAGACCACCATGTTGTTTATCAACACTTTGAAGGCGCCGTTCATCACTCACATGATTGGAAGCACCGCGAAAAGTTTCGTAGATATAGTTATGGCAGGAGAGATGATTGAGAACGCCATAAGGGGTGGTAAAATTGAGGGGGAAATGGCTAAAAGATCGGCCCCAAGGAGAAAGGACAACGAGGTCAATAACATGAATAGTTTCAACTAGAGGGCAATCACAGTTGGTCAACCCAAAGCAGCCGCGGTCGAGCAACAAAGTGCTCAAAGACAGGAATCGGACACAAGACAGAATTCGGAAAGGATGCAATTCACGCCTATCCCTGTGACATATCGTGAGCTTTATCAAAGCTTATACGATGCACATGCTATTGCTCCATTTCACTTGAAACCACTACAGCCATCATACCCTAAATGGTATAATGCAAATGCTAAATGCAAATATCATGCGGGAATACCGGGGCATTCGATTGAAAACTACACCAGATTTAAAAAGGCCGTAGAGAGGCTTATCAAGATGGGGGTTGTGAAATTCGACAGTACCCTTAATGCTGAAAATCCGTTACCAGATCATGGAAATCAAGGAGTGAATGCCATTGATGAAACTAGGGAAGGAAGAATCAAGGAAGATGTTGCTAAGGTGAAGACACCCATGAAAGTAATATGGGAGGAGATGGTGAAGAGAGGTATGTTGACCTCTGGAAAAAGTAGAGAAAGATTAGGGAACTATTGTGAATTCCATGGAGAGGTGGGTCATATGATCCAAAATTGTTAAGAGTTCAAGGCAATGGTACAAGGCTTTATGGTTAACAAAGAGCTACAGATTTTTTAGGGTAGTTCTTACAAAAGAAAAATATGTGTGCTGGAAAATGAACGACAAGGAACCAGCCAACCAAGAATTATTATTTCCTTGCCGGGGAATAATGAAGTGGGGGCGCAAACCGGGCCCAAGGTCGTCATCCATAAACCCACTCCTTTCCCTTACAAGGATGACAAGAGGGTGCCATGGAGCTATGACTGCAGTGTAACAGTACCTGAGGGGGAGAGTATAGCCAGTGCATCTAGGGGCGTACAAAATGAAGGTTCTCATACACGAAGTGGGAAGCGTTATGATGAGGGGGGCATCAGAGTGGAGCCCACGAAAACAAAGGATGTTGACATTAAGAAGAAGAAAGAGGTTGAAGTACCTGTCAAGGAGCTGGTAAAGGAGGAGGAGGCTAAGGAGTTTCTAAAGTTCCTTAAGCATAGCGAGTATAGTGTGGTCGAGCAATTGCGTAGGCAGCCAACGCGTATATCAGTATTAGCCCTACTTCTGAGTTCTGAGGTGCATCGGGATGCATTGTTGAAGGTACTTAACGAAACATATGTCACCCACGACATATCCGTTAACAAGTTGGATCGGTTGGTGAATAACATCAGTGTTGACAATTTCATCTACTTCAATGATGATGAAATTCCACTTGGGGGCATAGGGTCAACCAGGGCCTTGTACATCACTACTCGGTGCAAGGGATACATGCTTCCAAGTGTACTCGTTGATAACGGGTCAGCTTTGAACATCCTTCCATTATGCACATTGAACAGATTACCCATTGACAGTTTGCATATGAAAACATGTCCCAATGTGGTAAGAGCCTTCGATGGAACCGAAAGGAAAGTGATGGGACGAATTGACATCCCTTTGGAAATTGGGCCAAATACATATGAAGTTGATTTCTTGGTGATGGATATCAAGCCCTCCTATAATTGTTTATTGGAGAGACCATGGATACACTCGGTAGGAGCGGTGCCCTCCTCATTGCACCAAAAATTGAAGTTAGTGACAGATGGACGGTTAATAACCATCAATGCGAAGGAGGACATTTTAGCAGCAGTCACTAGCAAGGCCCCTTATATCAAGGCAAATGAAGAGGCTATTGAGTGTTCTTTCCACTCTTTAGAAATCATCAATGCAACCTTCATTTTGGAAGGAAGTGAGGTGCCGATACCCAAAATGTCTAGAGCCACAAGGATGGCCTTGCAAATGATGATGGGGAAGGGAGCATTGCCAGGAAAAGGACTAGGAAGACAATTGCAAGGAGGGGTTCAAATCCCAAAACTAATTGAGAAGAAAGATCGCTTTGGTTTGGGCTTCAAGCCAGACCATAAGAACCGAAGGCAAGAGAATGAGAAGCGCCAAGCGGGAAGAAAGGCGCGTTTGAACAGAGGAGAAGTGGAGTGGGAACCAATGACATTCCCACCTATATCCAAATCCTTTAAGTCAGGAAGGTTACTGGTAGAAGAAAGTCACTAGATTAATGCTATACACAATGAGGGATTGGAGCAAGGAAGCCTTGAGGGCATTCGCCCTTACGAACCGGGAAGCTCTCTGAACAATTGGACTACGGAGGACCTTCCTATAGTCTTTAGGAATTTTTCAGAGTAATTCTCAAAACATGCCCATTACTCTAGGGCCTAGGAGTAGTAAGATTACGTTTGTGAAAGAGGCTTATGATCATCTATAATTATTTTAATAAAACATAACTTTATTATCAGTTTGAACGAATATGGTTTCTTTTTATCAATCAATATTTCGTTAAACTTTTTTCATAGCACATGAATAATCATTCTTAGATTCATTCATTCTTTGTATTTTCTTTCATACTCCTACAGGTCCCTAGATATCAATGATATGAGCACTAATACTGCAACTCCTGATTTCTCTTGCGAGCAAGACATGTGTTTAGAGGAATCTCAGGATTTTGAAGATGTCCAAGATTGTGATGTGTCTCCTGATCTATTAAGAATGGTAAAATAGGAGGAAAAACAAATTATGCTGCATGAGAAAGAGGCAGTAGAAAATGTATCCCTAGAGGAAGGGAATGAGTTAAAAATTGGAACACTGATTACCGAGGACACAAGGCATGGTCTGGTTGAGTTGCTTCGAGAGTTCAAGGATATCTTCGCATGGTCATATCAAGATATGCCCGGATTGAGTACCGATATTATAGTACATCGTCTTCCGATAAGACAGGATTGCAAACCAGTCCAATAGAAGTTGCAGAGAATGTGGCCAGACATTGTTCTAAAAATAAAAGATGAGGTTAAGAAGAAGTTCGATGTAGGATTCTTACAAGAGGTCAAGTACTCTGAATGGGTAGCTAATATTGTGCCGGTCCCTAAGAAGGATGAGAAGGTACGAATGTGTGTTTATTACAGAGATTTGAATAAAGCTAGCCCAAAAGACAACTTTCCTTTGCCGCACATCGACACTTTGGTAGACAACACGGCAGGACATTCGTTGTTTTCCTTTATGGATAAAACCACCTTCATAACCTTGTGGGGTACTTTTTTCTACAAAGTAATGCCGTTTGGACTAAAGAACGCAGGGGCAACCTACCAGCGGGCCATGGTGAACTTGTTTCATGACATGATGCATAGGGACATTGAAGTATATGTTGATGACATGATTGCTAAGTCCCGAACAAAGAAAGAGCATATTGAAGTTTTGAGAAGACTATTCTTGAGGTTGAGGAAGTTTCAGTTGAGGCTCAATCCGGCAAAGTGCACCTTCGGAGCTAGATCGGGAAAGCTATTGGGTTTCGTTGTCAGTGAAAAGGGAATAAAAGTTGATTCAGACAAAGTCAAAGCAATACGAGAATTGCCTCCACCACAAACTCAAAAAGAAGTTCGAGGATTCCTAGGAAGGTTGAATTACATCGCTCGGTTCATTTCACAACTAACTGAGAAATGTGATCCTATCTTCCGCCTCATCAGAAAGCACAATCAAGGTACTTGGGATGAGGAGTGCCAGAATGCTTTTGAAAAGGTCAAGCAATATTTGTTGAATGCTCCGGTATTATCTCCACCTAGCCCAGATAAACCGTTAATACTGTACTTGTCAGTGTTCAGTAATTCTATGGGATGTGTGCTTGGTTAGCATGACGAGTCAGAGAAAAAAGAGAAGGCAATTTATTATCTTAGTAAGAAATTCACTGATTGTGAAATGAGATATCCACCAATGGAAAAGTTGTGTTGTGCGCTAATTTGGACAACTCGAAGATTAAGACAGTACATGCTATACCATACCACTTGGCTCATCTCAAAGCTTGATCCATTGAAATACATGATAGAGTCAATGGCTCTAAATGGGAGAATGGCGAGATGGCAAATTTTGCTTTCAGAGTTTGATATAGTCTACATAAGTTAGAAGGCAATAAAAGGAAGTGCGGTAGCAGAATTCTTGGCTAGTAGGGTTCTATAGGATTATGAGCAATTGAACTTTGATTTTCCAAATGAGGAGTTAATGTGTATAGCAACGACCGAAGATTCTCCTTGGAAGCTAAATTTTGATGGGGCTTCTAATGCAGTTGAAAATAGAATTGGGGCTGTCTTGGTATCCCCGAATGGCGATCATTACCTGTTTGCGTGCAAGTTGGACTTTGATTGCACGAATAATATGGCTGAGTATGAAGCATGCATCATGGGACTTCAAGCAGCTATAGAGCGAGGTATAAAAACCCTAGAAGTATATGGAGATTTTGCATTGGTAATTTATCAGCTTAGAGGTGAATGAGAGACAAGGGACCCTAAATTGATCAATTATCGAAAGGTAGTTTTGGGGTTACTTGAGGAGTTTGATGACATCACCTTCAATTAACTCCCACGAGACGAAAATTAGATGGCAGATGCTTTAGCAATCTTGGCCTCAATGATTAAGGCGAATAAAGAGAAAGAGATGAGACCAATTCAAATGAGTGTCTACGAGGCTCCAGCTCATTGTTGTAACATTGAGAAGGAAGAAAAGGACGATAACCCTTGGTATCAGGATATATTACGATATGTGAGAGATCATAAATACCCTGAGTAGGCCAATGAAAATGACAAAAGAACTTTGAGAAGGTTAGCTTGCGACTATGTCCTGGACGGGGATATCCTGTACAAGAGAAGGAAAGACCAAGTACTTTTGAGATGTGTCGATGCTATGGAAGCTAAGCTAATTTTAGAACAAGTTCATGAAGGTGTATGTGGGATGCATGCAAATGGGTTCACAATGGCAAGGCAAATCATGAGGTTTGGCTATTATTGGGCCACTATGGAAGGGAACTGTATTAACTATACCAAGAAATGCCATAAGTGTCAGATTTATGGGAACAAAATTAATATACCACCTTCACCTTTGCATGTTATGACTTCTCCATGGCCCTTCTCCATGTAGGGCATGGATGTCATTGGACCAATATCACCGAAAGCTTCGAATGGACATCAGTTTATCTTCGTGGTAATTGACTACTTTACAAAATGGGTAGAGGCCGCTTCTTATGCGAATGTTACTAAGTCAGCTGTGAGTCGATTCTTGAAGAAGGAGATCATTTGTCAGTATGGAATGCCTGAGAAGATCATATCCGACAATGCATTGAACTTAAACAATAAAATGATAGCAGAGGTTTACGACCAGTTCAAGATCAAGCATCACAATTCTTCTCCCTATCGTCCAAAAATGAATGGGGCAGTGGAGGCCTCCAACAAGAACATTAAGAAAATAGTGGGGAAAATGACTGAGACCTATAGAGATTGGCATGAGAAGTTACCGTTTGCACTCCTGGCCTATCGAACATTTGTCAGAACCTCTACTAAGGCAACCCCATTCTCGTTAGTTTATGGGATGGAAGCAGTGTTACCTATTGAAGTAGAAATACATTCTCTTCGAATTTTGACGGAGATAAGGTTAGATGAAGCTGAATGGGTTCAATCCCAATATGACTAGTTGAACTTGATTGAGGAAAAGAGGCTAAGAGCCATTCGACATGGTCAGATGTATCAGAAGCGAATGATGCAAGCTTATGATAAGAAAGTTCGACCAAGAGAGTTCCATGAGGGAGACCTTGTACTGAAAAAGATCCTTCCTATTCAAAAAGACTTTAGGGGGAAATGGATGCCGAATTGGGAGGGGCCGTATGTCGTGAAGAAAGCTTTCTCTGGCGGTGCATTGATCTTTAACGGAAATGGATGGGAAGAGTTTACCCAACCCAGTGAACTCAGACTCAGTTAAAAAATACTTTGTCTAAAGGAGAAGAGGATCCAAGGTGAAAACCTACAAAGGGCGCTTTGAGGTTTCGAAAATCAAAAAAGAAAAAAATCAAAAAACAAATCAAAAAACAAATAAAAAAAGAAAAAAAGAGAGAAGAGGAAAAAAGAGAAAAATGGAGATGCCAAGGTGAAAACCCGCAAAGGGCGCCTTGTGACCAAAAGGGTTTTGAGTTGAAAACCCGAAAGGGCGACTCAAATTTTGAAGCATCCGGTAATCTTGCTCAACAAAGAATGAAGAACGTTGCATATTGGGGCATCGACAGAGTACTTTGAATCTTCTAAACACATGCCTTCATGAAGTTGATGTATAAGCGCTCAAGCGGCGATATCTAGGGCATCTAATTTTTGGCCTGTTTGCTATCTTTAGATTTTTTTCTTCTTCTCAAAGATAGGCTTTCAAATTAATTTCCTTTGTATCTTTTTCGATAATTCATTCAAATCCAATTATTCTTAGAGATTTATTTATCTTCCATTATTCTTTAAGTATGTTGTATTGAAATAATGATAGATGAACTAAATATGTTCACAAACGAAGTTTTGCGCATTACTCTGGAATTTCTAGATAATACAAGAAACTAAAACAGGACAATTGTTCGAGAAATTCACATAAGTAAGGGATGAAAGAACTCGAGGGATTTCTTTCTTCCAGTCTAAAAGGAATATGGACAAAACTAACGATTCAATTCTAAGGAAAGATTATCTTACAGACATCCTTAGTGGATCATAGCATTTGAGGAAGGGTACAGGCCTACAGGCTGAGCAAGAATAATACTTTGAGACAAATGAAGGAATGAGTGGTGATGTCTAGGATAGGGGTCATGTTCACAACATTTTGCATGATAACATGTTTAATTAGGAACATTCGACTCACTTCGATCATATCATCCTAATCATCAGGCATAATCATTCTACAGGTTATCAAAGATGACGCGCCTTAATCCCCTAAGCAGTAGGGTAATAGACCGCAGCATAGCAGATCTGGCTGAAGCAAGATCCAAGATGGTTTGGCATCCTTGTGCTTACAAGGAACAAATCGAAGACATAGCTGATTTGGCTTTCACGTGCTTACGATGAAGCAAATCTAAGATGATTTGGCATCTCTGTATTGTCAGAGAACAAATCGAAGTTTGGCGTCTCCATATTCGACGGAGAGCAGATACATAGTAGATCTGGCCTTCAGATGTTTATACTAAAGCAGATCCAAGATGATTTGGTATCCTTGTGTTTACAAGGAACAAATCGAAATCATAGCTAATTTAGCTTTCACGTGCTTACGCTGAAGCAAGTCTAAGATGATTTGGCATTTCTGTATTGCCAGAGAACAAATCGAAGTTTGGCGTCTCCATATTCAACGGAGGGCAGACACATAGCAGATCTATCCTTCAGATGATTAGACTGAAGCAGATCCAAGATGGTTTGGTATCCTTGTGCTTACAAGGAGCAAATTGAAGACATAGCTGATTTAGTTTTCGCGTACTTACGCTGAAGCAAATCTAAGATGATTTGGCATCTGTGTATTGTCAGAGAACAAATCGAAGAAGCAAATTTGGCGTCTCTGTGTTTGGCAGAGAGCAGATCAAAGATATCAACATAACAGTCATAAGTTTACAAGAAGCAGTTCCATGATTTGATAAGACCGGTCAAATTTGGTCCTTCTAAATCTTTGCTCGATTCCCGTCACACAGCAATGAGCAAAGAAGGGCAGCTGTAGTAGTCCAAATTTGACCGGGCTGAAAACAAAATAAAAGAATTAAATAAATAAGTATTTATTTATTTAAAATGTCCATTTAAAAGTCCAATTACAAAGCCCAAGTGTTTTTGGTTCAATACAGAAGCACTACCCGTGTACCCGGTTACACACAAATACAATCTAAACCCAATACCTACCAGTCCCTAATACCCTAACCCAATTACAAGGTGGCCCAGCTGGGCCAAATTTTTTGAAGGCAGGGAACCCTAGGGTTTTTGCATTTTCCCTCAGCGTCGTAATAGGATCCAGAACCTGCGCCACGTCATCAGGGCCGTTCCAACTCCCGAAGCAAGAGCCATCAATGGCCCTGTCCACTCACGTCACCCCAGCTGGCCCTAATCAATGAGCTATCCAGAAACACTGGGGTACTCCGAATGTCACCACCGTCGGTGCACCGTAATACTAGGCCTCACCTCCCACCTCGGTACCTCCTTTGACGCTGAGATCTCCGCAAAAGAGACTATCTTATGGTCATCAGTGCACAAATGGGCATCTGCCGAGATTTAATCCATGACAGCAAGCCCAGCCACCGAGATCTTCGCAAGTTACCTGCAAGAAAAGGAAACAAACAGCAGATACGCGAAAAAGCAGAGCAGAAAATGGCAAGAAAATCACAGCATATCAGTCAAAGACACATAAGACACGTGTGACAGCCCTAGTGTGACCCCAGTCGGAAAGTGGTTTCGGGACCACAAAACCGAGTCATAAAAAAATAATTAATTGCTATATTCTATGCTTATTATATGTGTAGATGCATATGTGGAGGTTTCATTCCTTAATTTTGCCAATTGTATGAGAAATTATTGAATAGGGATCAATATGAGACATGGTGAAATATGATAGGCTAATTTAAAATGGTCTATTAGTGCATGTACCAAAAAGGGTGGTTCTGCATGTCAATTTACCCAAAAGAAGTAGAGTGGCCGGCCAAGGGGTGATGGAGCTCCACTTATTCTAATTTAATATGTTTTGTTTAGTTAACAATTAAAATAAAAAGGAATTAAAAAAGGAAAAAGGTGAATAAAATAAGGAGGGAAGAGGGAGTGTTCATCTTTTTTTCTTGGCAATTGCCGTGAGTGAGGAGAAGGAAGGGAGACTTGGTTATTTGATTTTGGCTTGGAAGATGGCTAGAATGAGGTATGTTTTGAATGATTCTTGAAAATCTATGCATGTTTGAGATGGTTAGTTCCAATTCTACTCATCCTATAGATTAGACTTAGGATTTTGGGGTTGAAATTCGGCCAAGAAGTTTGAAACTCTTAGTAGATGTGTTAATGTGATTAAAATGGATAGTAATGTAGGAGATGGTGAGTGGTTAATTTCTTTTAACTTGAAAGTTGAGGTTAAAATGGGTTAAGTGATTGCTGAATCTACTTTAGGGGTGGAGGATTGTGTTCATGTTATATTGAATAGGTAGAGGTTGTAATGAGGTTGAAATTGTTGAATTGTTAGTTGGGTAACAAATGAAGCAATCGGCTATATGGGATAAAAATGGGATGTTCATTTTAGTTGTTGTTTCATTTTTTGTGAGAAATGGGTCAAGTGTTCATGAGATGAAATGTTGTGATTGAGGAATTATAGGTGATAGTATAGATATACATATTCGGCCATCACTTGGGAGCTTATGTGATGTTGAGTATAAAATTAGCAAGGTGATTGCCGAATGTCCAAGTATGCATATGCATGTGTGATTAGATTATTGAAAGTATGGTAATTGCATAAGGTTGTTAGCCGAATAGCTAAGAACACAAGGTAGCAAGATAAAAATTTTACCATGCCATTCCGTATGTCATAAAATCATTAAAATGTGAATACCAATATATGTAGCAAAGCGGTTGAATGAGTTAATTTATTTGTTTAAGCTCAAGATCCTAAAGGAGAGGCGTCCAACAAGGGGAAATCGAAGATCATCGAGTAGTCGACTTGGAGTTATTTTACCCAACACAAGGTAAGTCTGTAACACCCCGTGCCCGAGGCCGTTTCCGGAGTCGAACACGAGGTGCTGACCGACTTAGTTCATTTACTTTGTTTTCACAGTCCATTAAAAAAAATTCCAGACAGGCTGGCTAACCGTGTCACTGTCGCCTTAAAAATCATATCTCGAGTTCCAAAACTCGAAATCTGATTCCGTAAATTTTCCCTGAAATTAGACTCATATATCCATCTGTGGATTTATTTCTAGAATTTTTGGTCAGGCCAATTGGTACAGTTTATTAGTTAAAGTCTCCCCTGATTCTGGGTTCGACTACTCTGACCTTCACGTATTATGACTTGGATATCTCCCTGTACAGAGCTTCAATACTCATGCCGTTTGTTTCTAATAAAACTAGACTCAAAGGGGAATCTATACATATAAGGCATGACTTCTAATTTTCTCTGGATAATTTATGGTAAATTTTCAAAGTCGAAACAGGAGATCCAGAAACCGTTCTGGCCCTGTTTCACGAGAACTTTAATATCTCTTAATTTACTGTTCATATGATTTTTTCGTTACTTTCATATGAAAATAGATTTATCAAGGTTAGATTACATAATTTATTCACTATTTAATTCCATTCCTACAAATTTTAGTGATTTTTCAAATCCACACCACTGCTGCTGTCAGCATCTGTTTTCAAGGTAAACTTTACCTATTTCGTGGTTACCATGGACCAACTAGAGTTTTGTCATACATAGGTCCACATATGATCATATTTAGCCATTCCAATGGCTGATCATTTGCCCAACACTTCCATTCCAGTCCATAGTCACATCATGAAACCATATATATACATAAACACAAATGGTCTAATGCCATACTCCACTTCTACGAGCCATTTTCGCATGGCTGTACACACATACATCACAAAAAGTACTTGAAAAACAACAAAGGGTAGTCCTATACATGCCATATCCAGAGTTCAACTAAAAGAGTACCCAAAGGGCTTTGATAGTGTGGGCGACTTCGACTTCAAAATCCCGAGTCCGATAGCTGAAGAACCAAAATCTATAAAACAGAGAATCAAAGAAACGGAGTAAGCATTAAATGCTTAGTAAGTTTTGAGCAAAGAGTTTAGACACAACCAAAGTATAGCATTCATGTAGCTAAACGGATAATTTCATATGCACAAATTTTCAATATCATACTTACTTCACATTACCAACCCTTATGTTCATACACAAAAGATCAACTTAGCCAAAGGCCGATAGCTCATTTATCAACTGAGCGAATACTTATTTGTAAGGGCTCAACTAATTCAAAGCACATATGAAACATACCTCAATGTTGGGATGTTACAAGCGTATTAACTGAAATTTTTACAGCAAGATCGTTCATTCCCGAATCACGTACCTTCGGAATTTAACCGGATATAGCTACTCGTTCAAATGCCTTCGGGACATAGCCCGGTTATAGTAACTCGCACAAATGCCTTCGGGACTTAACCCGGATTTAGTAACTCGCACCAATGCCTTCGGGCTTAGCCCGGAATTAGTATCTCGCACAAATGCCTTCGGATCTTAGTCCGGAATTAGTATCTCGCACAAATGCCTTCGGATCTTAGTCCAGATACGGTCACTTAGCACAAAGCCTTCGGGACTTAGCCCGGACATCATTCGAATAACCATGCACATTTAACAATAAATCATGACACATTCGTATTTCATTTTCATTAGCAAAACTCAAACACAAGACACTTATCACTCTTGCAATTTCGGCTCAATAGCCACACACAAAGAGCATGATTTTGATTTGCTTAAAACATGATCTAATCAAATCATAATTTAAGCTCTATTACTCAAGAACTTACCTCGGATGTGGTCGAGCGATTTCGACAGCTATTCGATCACTTTTTCCTTTCCCTTATCCAACTGTGGTCCTCTAAGCTCTTGAGCTAATTCAAACAAATTTAACTCATTAAAATCTCATTTTGCTAGCTTATGGCCGAATATGACAAGGAGTTTGATAGGTCATATGGCCACCTTTTAGCTCAAATACACAATGGTCATACGCATTTTTAATCACATCAAGCAATTTAATACAATTCATTCGAACATCAAAAGAGAAGCTCAAGGTACTTAGCCCATATATACATTAGACATTAGAGTCACATATGTATGAAATCACGAATCGAATTCAACATACTAGCTAATATTTCCCCTTAGCCGAATTTTCTAAGTCAAGATAAAGCCATCAATATGCTTACCTATGGCCGAACATACACATCAACTTATGTACTCATTCATGTGGCCGAACATACATGTCTATGTTGAGGCCGATTGCAACACTCAATACATTCTACAAGTATGGTCACTTGTATTGACTAAACACCATTTTGTTTCAAGTTCAAAACTTGGCCTATACACATATATACACTAGTAAAGCATCCTCTCCCTTTCCATCAATTCAACACATGCATTACTCATTAATATACAAAAATTATATTCGGCCTTAGCACACAACTTGCTAGTCGATTCTTCTCCATCTAGCAACTAATGCACATATGTGCTCATTTGTTAGACTCTACTTTATCTAACAACAACCATATTTTCCCTTCTACTTCCTACCATGGCCAAATGCATCACAACACCATACCATTTCAATTTTTGGTCATGGTTAAACAAAGAACTTAATGTCTCACTCAAAAATGCTAAAAAGAAGATTCAAGAACCATCAATCCACCATCACATGCACCATTACAAAGCTTCACTTTTAGCATGCAAATGATATCAACACCAATCCACCTTGGCCGAATATCATCTCCATGACATAGTAAAGATTTGAACCATGGGCTATTTAGAACTCAAGCTAACTACTAAAACATGCATGCATCTCATGGAACATCATCAAACATACCTTAGTCTATCAAACCACCATAGCCGATTTCCTCAAAGCTCTTTTTCCTTCTTTTTCTTTCTCCTATTCGGCCAAGAACAACATGAGAGCTTTTCTCTTCTTTTTTTTTTTGGTCATGCATGAGAATGATGAACACATTTTTTTCTCTTTGTTTTCTTCCTTCAATTTCTTATTAGTTTATTGCCCATGCTTCTTATTTTATTCTTCCATTAACACAACATGTTTTATGACATGTTTTGCCCATCATCCCTTGTCATGGCCGGCCACTAGTACTTAAATGGGGGGAAATTGACATGCAAGTCCACCCCTTTGATTACATGCACTATTAGGCCACTTGCATTTGCCTAGCACATTTCTAAATTTTCTCACATAAGTCCTATCAACTAAATTCACATGCAATTAACTAAATCGAAGCTTAAAACTTTCACACATTTATATTCACATATTTTAGGCAATAATTATCACATTCAAATAATTTGGTGACTCGGTCTAGCGGTCCCGAGACCGCTTTCCGACTAGTGTCACTTTAGGGCTGTCACAAAGTCATTAAGCATATATTTGGTATTGATTTAAATAGTCATAATGTCTATGTAATTATGCCGAATGAAATGATAAATATATATATACACGTATGCATGGGGTGATGAAAGTATTGAATGAAAAAGAAAAGAGGTGAGGTGTATTGAGATGTTGATTTCGGCACTAAGTGTGCGGGTATAAACAATTATGATCATGAGATTGGCACTAAGTGTGCGGGTTTAAATTGCATAGCACTAAGTGTGCAAGTTTGATTATATAGCACTAAGTGTGTGAGTTTGATTATGTAAGCACTAAGTGTGCGAGTTTGATTATATAACACTAAGTGTGCGGACTTACTATATGTTTTTGAAGCACTATTGACACTAAGTGTGCGACCTTATTGAGTTGGTCACGGACAGCGGACGAGTAAGTGTCTTGAGTTCGTGGCTAATAGACGTTATGTTTATATTTGGAATTCTTGCTTGATAAGTTTTGAACCTATGTGATAATTATACTTGAAGTGACGTACATGAGATTCATCGTGGAATAGAGGGAATGTTATTTAGTTGCATGAATGTAACGAGAATGAAACCATCCATGGAAAATGCCTCAAATACCATGTTGAGTAGCATATGAAAAATTGATGTAGTACTTTGTATGATATTGAGCCGAAAGGTCTAAGGAACCATGGCATAGTTGGTATGGGTGGAGAGAATTAACCCCTTTTCACTTGTTTTCTCATGTGATAATTTATTAATGGATGATTATGTAATGCTTATGACTTACTGAGTTATATACTCACTCGGTGTTTGCTTGTCACCTACTTTAGGTTTCTTGGACTCGTCTTTTTCCGTGCTTGGGACCGTCATCGAAGTCATCACACCAGCTAGCAAGTTTTGGTACTTTCTTCTTAGTCGGTCTAGGAGAACATTTCGGCATGTATAGGCTATTATGTTGTCTTTGAACTTTGGTATGTAAACTTTCAGCCATGTGAAAATGGCATCAATGTTAATTTGGACTTTGGCTCCTATGATATTTAGTTATAAATCATAGTAAATGGGTTTTATAATGTGGTCATGACTGATATTGGGCCAATTCGGTTTTGGTTGAATAATAGTTGAGGCCTATTCGATTTTTATGCCATATGTCATGGTTGATTATTTTTGGTGTTAAAATTCATGATATGGCAATAGTGTAGTAGGGAGATGTTTGACAATGATTAGCCTTTGGCATGGGTAGTCATGGTCATAATTTGTGATATGTATGATGAATTATTAGTTAGATCAAGGAGAAATCACGAAATAGGCATAGTTGCTTTAGTAACAGATGCTGGCAGCAGCAGTGATGTGAGATTGAAAAATCACTAAAAATAGTATAAATGGAATTAAATAATGAATAAATTATGTAATCGAAGCTCAATGAGTCTATTTTCATATGGAAGAAACTAAATGACCATATGAGCTGTATGTTAGGAGATAATTAAACTCTTGTGAAACAGGGCCAGAGCGATTTCTGGATCCCCTGTTCCGACTTTAGAAATTCACAATAAATTAATCAGAGACAATTAGAAGTCATGCCTTATATGTATAGATTCCCTTTTGAGTCTAGTCTCATTAGAAACAAACGGCATAAGTATTGAAGCTCTGTAAAGGGAGATATCTAAGTCGTAATGCACAAAGGTCAGAGTAGTCGAACCCAGGAACAGGGACGATTTTAACTAATAAACTGTACCAATTGGCCTGACCAAAAATTCTACAAAAATTCTACCATATAGATATATGAGTCTAGTTCCGGGGAAAATTTACGGAACTGGATTTCGAGTTTCAGAACTCAAGATATGATTTTTAACGTGACTAGTACGCAGATTAGCAGCTTGTCTGGGAAATTTTTAATAAGTGGTTTGAAGTCTGTTAACACCTCGTGTTCGACTCCGGCGACGGTCTCGGGTTCGGGGTGTTACAATTTAATTGGTATTAGAGCTATGGTTTAGTCGGTTCTAGGACTACCGTAGCGCGTATGAGTCTAGCTATGCATGCCTTAATGTTAATGTTTAAATGTGTGATGACTTCTGACGGTTAAAAATTTTTGTTTTGATTAGTAAATGGATCCCGGTGTGGAGAGAACCTTAGCGGATGACGTTGAAAGTGTAGCGGCTGCTCCTGCGCAAGGAACGCCGCCTGTTGAACCTCAGTCATCTGCGAATAATCAAGGTGAGGGGGCAAAACAAGCCTTCTTCACCATGATGAATGAGTGGGTCGCGCAATATGCCCGAATCAATCCGGCTGTCCAACCATTCCCGAATTTGAATAATCCACCCCAAGAGCCCGTAATGCCATCAGTTACTGATCCTGTGAGGCTGTGTAAGCCACCTATAGACTTGATTAGGAAGCGCGGGGCCGAGGAGTTCAAGGCCATAGTTACTGATGATGCCGAAAGGGCCGAGTTCTGGCTTGATAATACCATTCGGGTGTTTGATGAACTGTCATGTACACCTGATGAATGTCTAAAGTGTGCTGTATCCTTGTTGCGAGACTCAGCCTACTATTGGTGGAGGACTTTGATTTCCATAGTCCCAAATAAACGAGTTACTTGGGATTTCTTTCAAACGGAATTTCGAAAGAAATATATTAGTCAACGGTTCATCGATCAAAAACGTAAGGAATTCTTGGAACTCAAGCAAGGCCGTATGACAGTATCTGAATACGAACATGAGTTCATAAGACTCAGTCGATATGCCCGAGAGTGTGTGGCTGATGAGGTTGCTAAGTGCAAAAGATTTGAAGAAGGATTGAATGAAGATTTAAAGCTACTAGCGGGTATTTTGGAGATAAAGGAGTTCGTAACACTAGTCGAACGAGCCTGCAAGGCGGAAGAACTTGGAAAGGAGAAGAAGAAGGCTGAATTTGAAGCTAGAGACTATCGTAAAAGATCGACGGGTAAAGCTCCATTCTCAACTGTAAAGAAGTTTTGGGAGGACACTAATAAGTCGAGGACGACTGCGGGAATTTCCATCAGAGCACGACCATCGACGGACTCCCGAGCTACTTCGGTAGCTAGTGTGGGCAATAATCGTCAAGAGAAACCTGAATGTCCCAATGCGGAAGACGACACCTAGGTGAATGTTGGGGTAAGTCTACTAACAGGGCCTGTTATGGATGCGGTTCGAAGGACCACTTCATTAGAGATTGCACGGAGCTTGATGAGAAGAATAAGATGCAAGGTGCAAGACCTAGTCGAATGACAGCTAGAGGTAGACCACCGAGAATTTCAGGGGGTAGGGGTGGTAGTCAGAGAGGGGCCTCTGATACGGCTGTTCGAGCCGAGACCCATACTCCTGCTAGAGCATATGCCATTCGTGCACGAGAGGAGGCATCCTCCCCTGACGTCATCACTGGTACTTTCACTCTCTTTGATACTAATGTGATTGCATTGATTGACCCTGGCTCTACTCATTCATATGTATGTGAAACCTTAGCATCCAGTAAGGCTCTACCTGTTGAGTTTATTGAGTTCGTAATTCGAGTGTCAAACCCTTTGGGTCAATACGTACTTGTTGATAAAGTGTGTAAGAGATGCCCTCTAATAATCCGAGAATCCTATTTTCCGGCCGATTTGATGCTTTTGCCGTTTGACGAATTTGATGTTATTCTTGGTATGGATTGGTTGACCGTACATGATGCAGTGGTGAACTGCAAAGAAAAACCATCGATTTGATGAGTGCAAATGATGAGGTAGTCCGAGTTGAGTCTACCGATTTGAAGGGGGTGCCAGCGATAATATCTTCAATGACCGCTCAGAGATATGTGAAAAAGGGGTGTGAAACGTACCTTGCGTATGTATTTGATAGCAAAGAGACGGAAAGGAAACTTGAATCAGTACCAGTGGTTTGTGAGTATTCAGATGTTTTTCCTGAGGAGTTACCGGGGTTGCCACCGGTTCGAGAGGTGGAATTCGGCATCGAGATTGTACCTGGTACCACGCCAATCTCAATAGCCCCGTATCGTATGGCATTAACGAAATTAAAGGAATTGAAAGTTCAATTGCAAGAATTGATGGATAGAGGTTTCGCTCGACCGAGTTTTTCTCCATGGGGCGCACCCGTATTGTTTGTGAAAAAGAAGGATGGAACCATGAGATTGTGCATCGACTATCGTCAGTTGAATAAAGTGACCATAAAGAATAAATACCCGTTGCCACGTATTGATGATTTGTTTGATCAATTAAAGGGAGCCTCAGTATTTTCCAAGATAGATTTGAGATCTGGTTATTATCAGTTGAGGGTTTGAGACTCGGACATACCCAAAACTGCTTTTAGAACGAGGTACGGTCACTACGAATTCTTAGTGATGCCATTTGGGCTCACTAATGCCCCTGCGGTATTTATGGATTTAATGAATCGAGTATTCAGGCCATACTTGGATCGATTTGTGGTTGTGTTTATTGATGATATTTTAGTTTATTCACAAGGTGAAGCCGAACACGCCGAGCATTTGAGGTTAGTATTACAGATTTTGCGAGACAAGCAGTTATACGCAAAATTCAGTAAATGTGAATTTTGGTTGAGAGAGGTTAGCTTTTTGGGGCACGTGGTGTCCGCATCGGGTGTTAGAGTGGATCCGAACAAAATTTCGGCCATACTCGATTGGAAACCTCCGAGGAATATTACTGAAGTTAGGAGCTTTTTGGGACTTGCCGGATACTACCGACGGTTTGTAAGGGGTTTTTCGATGATAGCTGCACCGTTGACGAAACTACTACAAAAAGATGTTGAGTTTGAATGGACAGAAAATTGTTAGAAGAGTTTCGATCGACTAAAGACCTGTTTAACCGAAGCTCCAATGCTAGTACAACCGGAGTCCGGCAAAGAGTTTGTCATTTATAGTGATGCATCCTTACTTGGGCTAGGTTGTGTGTTGATGCAAGAAGGTCGAGTTGTGGCTTACGCGTCGAGACAATTAAAACCGCATGAGAGAAACTATCCGACCCACGATCTTGAATTAGCAGCCATAGTGTTCGCCTTGAAGATATGGCGACATTACTTGTTTGGAGAAAGGTGTCATATTTATTCGGACCACAAGAGTCTAAAATATCTGATGACTCAAAGAGATCTAAATCTACGACAAAGACGTTGGCTTGAGTTGTTGAAGGACTACGAACTTGTTATTGATTATCACCCGGGAAAGGCTAACGTGGTTGCCGATGCTTTAAGTCAGAAAGCACTGTTTGCTTTGAGAGCGGTGAATGCTCACTTATCCGTCTCACCCGATGGGGTGCTAGTAGCTGAATTAGAGGCCAAACCATTATTGATTTTTCAAATACTTGAATCCCAGAAAGTCGATGCTGAATTGGTCACTAAACGAGCTAAATGTGCTTCGAATAAGGAATCGGAGTTCCGGATTGACGATAATGATTGCTTGACGTTCAGAGGTCGATTATGTGTTCCAAGAAATTCAGAACTTATTTCGATGATTTTGAACGAGGCTCATAGTAGTCGAATGTCAGTCCACCCGGGTAGTACTAAAATGTACAATGACCTGAAGCGCCAATTTTGGTGGCCCGGTATGAAACGAGACATTTCTGAATTTGTTTCAAGGTGTTTGATATGTCAACAAGTGAAAGCGGAACATCAAGTACCATCGGGATTACTTCAGCCAATCATGATACCCGAATGGAAATGGGATCGAATAACAATGGACTTTGTATCTGGGTTACCGTTGACTCAGAGTAAGAAAGACTTGGTCTGGGTCATTGTTGATAGATTGACCAAGTCTGCTCATTTTATCCCTGTCCGTACGGATTTTTCGCTCGATAAATTGGCAGAATTATATGTCTCCCAAATAGTTCGGTTGCATGGGGTACCTATTTCCATCGTGTCGGATAGAGACCCAAGATTTACCTCGCGATTTTGGAAGAAATTACAAGAAGCATTGGGTACCAAGATGCACTTTAGCACCGCATTCCATCCTCAGACCGATGGCCAATCTGAGCGGATAATTCAGATACTCGAGGATATGTTGAGATGTTCTGCCTTTGATCGAATTTGCTTACAACAATAGTTTTCAGTCAAGCATTAAGATGGCACCTTACGAGGCTTTATACGGTCGTAAATGCCGTACCCCATTATTTTGGACTGAACTTAGTGAAAGTAAGATCCTTGGGGTTGATTTGATTAAGGATGCTGAGCAGAAAGTCCGAGTAATTCGCGAAAGTTTGAAAGCCGCTTCGGATCGTCAAAAGTCGCATGCGGATTTGAAAAGAAAAGACATTGAATATCAGGTTGGAGACAAAGTATTTCTCAAAGTTTCACCATGGAAGAAGGTGCTTAGATTTGGTCGTAAGGGAAAATTGAGTCCGAGGTTCATCGGTCCATATGAAGTATCCGAACGAGTTGGACCAGTTGCATACCGATTACTTTTGCCCCCTGAGCTCGAAAAGATTCACAACATTTTTCATGTCTCGATGCTTCGACGATATAGGTCCGATCCGTCGCACGTAATCACTCCACCTGAGATCGAGATCCAGCCTAATTTGAGTTGTGTAGAAGAACCGGTTCGCATTTTGATGCGTGAAGTAAAAGAGTTGCGAAATAAGAAAATCCCATTAGTAAAGGTGTTGTGGCATAAACACGGAATCGAAGAAGCCACTTGGGAACTTGAGGACTCTATGAAGGATCGATATCCTAAATTGTTCACTGGTAAGATTTTCGGGGACGAAAATTTCTTATGTGGGGGAGAGTTGTGACAGCCCTAGTGTGACCCCAGTCGGAAAGTGGTTTCGGGACCACAAAACCGAGTCATAAAAAAATAATTAATTGCTATATTCTATGCTTATTATATGTGTACATGCATATGTGGAGGTTTCATTCCCTAATTTTGCCAATTGCATGAGAAATTATTGAATAGGGATCAATATGAGACATGGTGAAATATGATAGGCTAATTTAAAATGGTTTATTAGTGCATGTACCAAAAAGGGTGGTTTTGCATGTCAATTTACCCAAAAGAAGTAGAGTGGCCGGCCAAGGGGTGATGGAGCTCCACTTATTCTAATTTAATATGTTTTGTTTAGTTAACAATTAAAATAAAAAGGAATTAAAAAAGGAAAAGGTGAATAAAATAAGGAGGGAAGAGGGAGTGTTCATCTTTTTTTCTTGGCAATTGCCGTGAGTGAGGAGAAGGAAGGGAGACTTGGTTATTTGATTTTGGCTTGGAAGATGGCTAGAATGAGGTATGTATTGAATGATTCTTGAAAATCTATGCATGTTTGAGATGGTTAGTTCCAATTCTACTCATCCTATAGATTAGACTTCGGATTTTGGGGTTGAAATTCGGCCAAGAAGTTTGAAACTCTTAGTAGATGTGTTAATGTGATTAAAATGGATAGTAATGTAGGAGATGGTGAGTGGTTAATTTCTTTTAACTTGAAAGTTGAGGTTACAATGGGTTACGTGATTGCCGAATCTACTTTAGGGGTGGAGGATTGTGTTCATGTTATATTGAATAGGTAGAGGTTGTAATGAGGTTGAAATTGTTGAATTGTTAGTTGGGTAACAAATGAAGCAATCGGCTATATGGGATAAAAATGGGATGTTCATTTTAGTTGTTGTTTCATTTTTTGTGAGAAATGGGTCAAGTGTTCATGAGATGAAATGTTGTGATTGAGGAATTATAGGTGATAGTATAGATATACATATTCGGCCATCACTTGGGAGCTTATGTGATGTTGAGTATAAAATTACCAAGGTGATTGCCGAATGTCCAAGTATGCATATGCATGTGTGATTAGATTATTGAAAGTATGGTAATTGCATAAGGTTATTAGCCGAATAGCTAAGAACACAAGGTAGCAAGATAAAAATTTTACCATGCCATTCCGTATGTCATAAAATCATTAAAATGTGAATACCAATATATGTAGCAAAGCGGTTGAATGAGTTAATTTATTTGTTTAAGCTCAAGATCCTAAAGGAGAGGCGTCCAACAAGGGGAAATCGAAGATCATCGAGTAGTCAACTTGGAGTTATTTTACCCAACACAAGGTAAGTCATTAAGCATATATTTGGTATTGATTTAAATAGTCATAATGTCTATGTAATTATGTCGAATGAAATGATAAATATATATATACACGTATGCATGGGGTGATGAAAGTATTGAATGAAAAAGAAAAGAGGTGAGGTGTATTGAGATGTTGATTTCGGCACTAAGTGTGCGGGTATAAACAATTATGATCATGAGATTGGCACTAAGTGTGCGGGTTTAAATTGCATAGCACTAAGTGTGCAAGTTTGATTATATAGCACTAAGTGTGCGAGTTTGATTATGTAAGCACTAAGTGTGCGAGTTTGATTATATAACACTAAGTGTGCGGACTTACTATATGTTTTTGAAGCACTATTGACACTAAGTGTGCGACCTTATTGAGTTGGTCACGGACAGCGGACGAGTAAGTGTCTTGAGTTCGTGGCTAATAGACGTTATGTTTATATTTGGAATTCTTGCTTGATAAGTTTTGAACCTATGTGATAATTATACTTGAAGTGACGTACATGAGATTCATCGTGGAATAGAGGGAATGTTATTTAGTTGCATGAATGTAACGAGAATGAAACCATCCATGGAAAATGCCTCAAATACCATGTTGAGTAGCATATGAAAAATTGATGTAGTACTTTGTATGATATTGAGCCGAAAGGTCTAAGGAACCATGGCATAGTTGGTATGGGTGGAGAGAATTAACCCCTTTTCACTTGTTTTCTCATGTGATAATTTATTAATGGATGATTATGTAATGCTTATGACTTACTGAGTTATATACTCACTCGGTGTTTGCTTGTCACCTACTTTAGGTTTCTTGGACTCGTCTTTTTGCATGCTTGGGACCGTCATCGAAGTCATCACACCAGCTAGCAAGTTTTGGTACTTTCTTCTTAGTCGGTCTAGGAGAACATTTCGGCATGTATAGGCTATTATGTTGTCTTTGAACTTTGGTATGTAAACTTTCAGCCATGCGAAAATGGCATAAATGTTAATTTGGACTTTGGGTCCTATGATATTTAGTTATAAATCTTAGTAAATGGGTTTTATAATGTGGTCATGACTGATATTGGGCCAATTCGGTTTTGGTTGAATAATAGTTGAGGCCTATTCGATTTTTATGCCATATGTCATGGTTGATTATTTTTGGTGTTAAAATTCATGATATGGCAATAGTGTAGTAGGGAGATGTTTGACAATGATTAGCCTTTGGCATGGCTAGTCATGATCATAATTTGTGATATGTATAATGAATTATTAGTTCGATCAAGGAGAAATCACAAAATAGGCATAGTTGCTTTAGTAACAGATGCTGGCAGCAGCAGTGATGTGTGATTGAAAAATAACTAAGAATAGTAGAAATGAAATTAAATAATGAATAAATTATGTAATCGAATCTCGATGAGTCTATTTTCATATGGAAGAAACGAAACGACCATATGAGCTGTATGTTAGGAGATAATTAAACTCTTGTGAAACAGGGCCAGAGCGATTTCTGGATCCCCTGTTCCGACTTTAGAAATTCACCATAAATTAATCAGAGACAATTAGAAGTCATTCCTTATATGTATAGATTCCTTTTTGAGTTTAGTCTCATTAGAAACAAACGGCATAAGTATTGAAGCTCTGTAAAGGGAGATATCTAAGTCGTAATGCACAAAGGTCAGAGTAGTCGAACCCAGGAACAGGGATGAATTTTACTAATAAACTGTACCAATTGGACCAACGAAAAATTCTACAAAAATTCTACCATATATATCTATGAGTCTAGTTCCGGGGAAAATTTACGGAACTGGATTTCGAGTTTCAGAACTCAAGATATGATTTTAAAGTGACTAGTACGCAGATTGGCAGCTTGTCTGGGAAAATTTTAATAAGTGGTTTGAAGTTTGTTAACACCTCGTGTTCGACTCCGGCGACGGTCTCGGGTTCGGGGTGTTACAACACGAAATGGAAAGAAATCTTCGATTTCTTTCCCAGAATATGTAAGGGACTAAGGCTATAAAGCCTTCCCTTTCACTTGTAAAAGAGGAGAGAGGCTTGTACGCACACATAGATATACAGAGAGAAAACAAGAAGCATGGATAGACAAATATACACAGAAAGCGTCATAAAATTTTTTGTATTCAATCAAAAGGTAGAGAAATAAAGCAGATCTTTTTGAAAGGGTAATAGATCCTCTCTTTTATTTTGTTTTCTATTTTACTGGTTTACTTCTTTTGCATGCATAACATATTTAAGTTTTTTTTTAAAAAAATATATAAAAGAAAGAAATAAAGAAAAGGAGAACAATACCTTCTGTTTCACCTCGGAAAGACGAAACTTTTAGGTCCCGACCGCCATACACGGCGGATTCGATGACAACGCATGAGGGGAAACACGGTGGTCTGATGAACGGAGGACCACCGGCTAAGGGCCGGAGCTCAAGAGAGCCAAGAAGGCTCAGAGAGAATTCTCAGATTTTTTTAAAAAAGGGGGACTGAAATGATTTTTTTTGGCCTAATATCGGGCTTATATAGCCCTTTCAAAATGGTACCGTTCTGCGACAAGGGAAAATTTCCCGATGAGTCCGTAAGATTTTAATGGGCATTTCAATTAAGTCCCAATCCGTTTCTTTTATTATCAAATTAACCACTGATTTTTATTTACATTTAATTTTAGTCCCTTTATCCCTTTTAAAATTATTTATAACTTATTTATTTTAAATTGTATATATATTATTATTTTTTAATATATATATGTATTATATATTTTATATTATTATTTACTTATATTTTATTATATTATATTCCTTCATATTTTTCTATTATCATATTAATAAATATTTTAACATATATCATTACTTATTATTTATTATATTATATTTTTATCACATAATATTTTTATATTTTTATATTATTTTACATTTTAACAATATATTATTTCATATTATTATTATCTATTATATATTTTCAGGTATATTATTATTCATATTATTATTTTCATATTAAATTGATATTAAATATTTTATTAATTATTTCCTTTATATTTTTTAAAAACCTATGTATATTTTTATCCAAAACTATAAGATTAGTAGTTTATATATTATTATACTATTTCAAAATTCATTTTTAATTACTATGTTTTAATGTATTATTAAATATGTTTATTATTTTATATTTTACATAGTACAATATCATAGTATTTATATTTTATATTTTATTCTAAGCTTAAAACTAAAGTTATTATGTATACTAAATTAGCATTACATTGCCAAAAATTTGATTTTAATGCACACATTTTTTTTAAAAAAATTACTCACTTTATTCATATTTTAATATATATACACAACCCTTTTTTTATATATTATGTCAATATATTTAATGTTGGTCTCATAATTAAATGTTGAGTGTTTGGCATATTATTATGTGTCAAATTGTATATCATGCATCATCTTTTATTAATATGTTTAAATATATGTTGAATTACATGTTTATGTGTTTTTACCTATTCTTCTTAAATATATATATTGTTTTTTTTATATTTTACTTATTTAAAATTTTCCATGTTTTATTTCTTATATATATATGTTAGTTAATGTATGATGTTTATGCTATTGTGCTTTTATTTACCTATTATTATAATATGTTATCTCGTATATGCTCCTTCATGCATCGATTTTAAAAACAAGACTCTAAAGTTTTCAAAAAAATAAAGGCAATACTTGGTGTCTGGAAGTTTCGAGAAAAGTAGTGCCCTAACTTACTAAGTTGCAACTTTCCTCGTTGAGTTAAAATAATCAAGCACCCTTCTAAGTTTTTAAGGTTTTCAAAAAGCAAGCAACTGTCTTGGAATTTCAAAGCGTTGTGTCCTAACTTACTGGATATGACGTTTCGTTGTTTCGAGATAGGGTTTCCAAAAGGACCTACTTAGTGTCAAATGTCTTAAAAATATTGTGTCTTAACTTATTGGATGTAATATTTTGATTCATTTGATACAAGTGAACCTTAATTTTCAAAGTCAAAAATATTTAAAAAAGGATTGCATCTTAAATTTTTCTTTAAATTTTCGACATTAAAGACATTTTGATAATCAATTAGGTACCAATTTTTGGGCGTTACGAGGGTGCTAATCCTTCCTCGTACGTAACCAACTTCCGAACCCGTTTTCTGATTTCGTAGACCGAAACTAATGATTTTTAAACAAAATGTTTTAAAAGGTGATCCAATCACACCTAAAAAGATTGGTGGCGACTCTTGTTTTCATTTTTCAAAGTCGAACCCCGTTTTATTTCAAACTCGATTTAAAAAAATGGTTTCGACACGGGTGTTTGTCGCTACAAGGGATTTAGCCAGGACTGGTAATCCCGACGTCACCCTATGAGTTGATATTACGGGGGATTTAGCCTGGACTGGTAATCCTACCGTAAGATGTGAGGTTCGCGGGAGTGCGTACTTAAGATGATTGCTGGTATGATTGACGGTAAATAGAAAATCCATCGAGATTTCCAAGAAACTCAATAGGATTAACATGAGATGTAAAAATGAAAATGTTGAATGATGAGCTCATCTAAGACAAATTTACATGGTGTATTGTTATGAGACTAACTTGTTAATTGAGTGCATGTCATAGGGAAAACTAATTCATGCTTGTTGATTTCATTGCCTAAGATGGATGTATGATAACTAAGCGGTAAGTTTACTTTCCAGTTATTCGAGCTTACTAAACATGTAAATGCTTACCCCTCTCTTTTCTGTGTCTTATAGAGATCGAGGACTCATAGAGGTTGGAAGACGGTTAGAGAATCAACACACTATCATCTTGTCTAGCTTTGGTATATAGATACTTTTTGTGACAGCCCTAAATTGACCCTAGTCGGGAAGTGGTTTCGGGACCGCTAAACCGAGTCACCGAAGCATTTGAATGTGATATTTATTGTCTAGAATATGTGAATATGAATGTGTGAAAGTTTTAAGCTTCGATTTAGTCGATTGCATGTGAATTTAGTTAATAAGACTTATGTGAGAAAATTTAGAAATGTACTAGGCAAATGTAAGTGGCCTATTAATGCATGTTATAAGAATGAAGGGTTTGCATGTCAAATATCCATTTATTTTGAGTAGTGGCCAGCCATGGATGAGTCATAGATGATAATATGAATTTCCTATTAGCATTATGGGTTTAGAAAATAAAATAGTGAATTAAGAATGATAAAACATGAGGTGAGTGGGAGGAGAAACCAAAGTTGTCCCCCCTTACTCCCCATTGCCGTGACTAGACAAAGAAAAGAAAAGAAAATGTTCATCCTTTAACATCCTTGGCCGAAAATTCTAAGGAGGAAGGAAGAAGAAAGGTTGAAGAGGTTCGGCCATGCATGTAACTAGGCTAAGGTATGTTTGATGTTGCTCCATGAGATTCATGTATATTTTTAGTTGTTAGCTTGAGTTCTACCTAGCCCATGGTTTAAATCTTTGCTATGTGAGGGAGATGATACTCGGCCATGGGTGTTGTCTTCTTGGTTGGTGTGATGTTGTGTTGATGAGGTATGAAGATGATAGAGTTTGAGTGCTCAACAAAAAGGATTGGATGTGAGTGTGTGTGAGAATCTGAAAAAGGTAGGTCTTAGCAACTTCATGAAGCATTCGGCCATGGTAGGAAGTGGAAGAGAAATATAGTTGTTGTTCATGTTAGATGAAGTAGAGAAGTTGTGTGCTAAGGCCAAATGTGACTTTGAATATTATTGAGTAATGTATGTGTTTTGAATTGATGGAATGGAGAGGACGCTCTAATTTTGTTATGAACAATTATATGTTAAATTAAGGGTTGCTAAGTTAGCTATTAAGGTGAAGTGCAAATGTTAGTATTTGATTACTAGTGTATATCGGTGTTTTAGCCGAGCTTTGAACTTGAAACAAAATGGTAATTAGTCAATACAAGTGACCATATTTGTAGAATGTATTAAGCATATAATCGGCCTCAACATAGACATGAATATTCGGCCACATGAGGTAGATTGGTGTTGCATGTATTCGGTTAGAGGCAAGCATATTGATGCTTTTATCTTGGCTTAGATAATCGGCTAAAAGAGAGTGTGGGCTAATATGTTGAGTTGATTCATGATTTCATATATATATGACTCTAATGTCTAATGTATATATGGGTTAAGTACCTTGAGTTTCTCTTTTTGATGTTCAAATGATTAAATCAATTTATTTGTTAAATTAAGCTCAAGAGCAAAGGGGAACTAAATCCGATAAAGGGAAGGAAAAAGTGATCGAATAGCCGTCGAAATCGTTTGACAACATCCGAGGTAAGTTTTCAAGTAATGAAACTTAGTTTACGATTTGATTAAGTCATGACGTATAATCATAACAAATATACGGTGATATAATGATTCTACTTGAATTATATGTTGAGTTAATTAGTCTATACGTATGATGGGTAGCCGTATGTGCATAGAGATCATGTCACAAAGCAAACCAAATCATGTTGTTTGTATGTGGCTATTGAGCCGAAAATGGGAATGCTTAATAATTGATTTGTGTTTGAATTCTAGTTATGAAAATGAAATAAAGATGTGTCATGATTTACTGACATGTGCATGAATATTCGGATGATAACGAAGGCATTTGTGCTAGTGACTAATTCCGGGCTAAGTCCCGAAGGCATTTGTACGAGTTACTATATCCGAGCTAAGTCCCGAAGGCATTTTTGCTAGTTACTATATCCGAGCTAAGTCCCGAAGGCATTTGTGCGAGTTACTATATCCGGGCTAAGTCCCGAAGGCACTTGTGCGAGTTACTATAACCGGGTTAAGTCCCAAAGACATTTGTGCGAGTTACTATAACCGGGTTAAGTCCCGAAGGCATTTGTGCGAGTTACTATAACCGGGCTAGTCCCGAAGACATTTGAGCGAGCAGCTATATCCGGTTAAATCCCGAAGGTACTTGGTTTGGGAATGAGCGATCTTGCTGTAATAAATTCAATTAATATGCTCGTGAAATCCCAATGATGAGGTATGTTTCGTATATGCATTGGATTAGTTGATTCCTTTTAAATAGTATTCGCTCAGTCGATTAATGAGCTTCCGACTTTTGGTTAAGTTGATCTCTTACGTATGAATATAAGGGTTGGTAATGTGAAGTAGGTATGATTTTGAGAATGTGTGTATATGAAATTATCCGTTTAGTCATATGAATGCTATACTTCAATTGTGCCTAATTTCATTGCTCAAAACTTACTAAGCATATTTGGCATCGGCCTCGACATGTGATCAGTGTAAGACCATATTTGGGACATGGCCTCGGTAGTTTACCCTCTTGTATGAGGCTTATCAGATATCCTTTAGTATTCCAAATGGGTTCACGGGTTATTTTAAAGCTTATAATAAAGATATGGAATGATATAATCATGTTGTGAGTGGTACAGGTTCTTATTCAAAACTCATGAGATATGAGTCTAATTATGTTGCCTTAATGGTAAGAATAACATGAGTAAGTTCTATCTATGAAAATGATTTTGGGACAATTTTGTAATCTTTGGCTTATACTTGTGATATATAAGTATGTAGTGATATCTACCTTTGTTCACTCAAGAATGTTGTGTTGATTTATAATATGCTATGTGTTTAAATATGCATGGTTGATGTTGCTACCTATTGACATGCAACTTACTAAGCTTTATGCTTACCCCCTTTCTTTTCCATTTTCATATAATTCTGCCAAGTTAGCATCGGGAATCAAGGGACGTCAGAGGCATCGATCACACTATCACCTGAAGCTTTTGGTATAGCTAGTTTAAAATGTTTTGAATGTGGCATGTATAGGGAGTTGATCTTTTTTTTTTTAGTGTCATGTTAGTTTAGCGACAAGTATTGGCTCATATGGATGTGATATTCATTTTGTATAGGCTATTAATGTTGGCTAATATTGATTATTATTAAAGGCATTTGATGAAAATTCTCATGGTTGTGGTTGTTTTGATTATGTCTGTTTATGCTTGGATGGAGATGTTTAATGTTATGTAGGTTGATGCAAGTAAGGGTAGCAAAAATGCTTCGTAGATAGCCTTGTTTTTGTCCACACAGGCAAACACATGGGCTTGTGTCTAGGCCCCGTGTGTGACACACGGTCTGTCCCATGAGCGTGTAGTCAGGCTATGTGTACCCTGCACCTAAATTTGGAAAAATAGAATGCCTAGTAACAACCATACGGGTGGAGACACAACCGTGTGTCTCAACTGCGTAAAGGACACAGCCTAGTACATGGGCGTGTACCATGGCCGTATGCCCCTAAAGGGTTGCTAACATGAGAAACAAATATTGAGGTTTTTGCACACGAACTAAGACACGGGCGTGTCATGGCTTTGTAGAGGACATGGGTGTGTGCCAAGCCATGTGAAAACCTCTGTTGGTTCAAATCGAGAAATAAATTTGCACGGGCTAGGAACACAGGCGTGTCCCGATATGTTCAGGCCGTGTAAGCCACACGGGCCTTCAACATGGCCATGTTAAGATGACACACGGGCGTGTCGCCCTTCTACACGGGCATGTGCCCCTGTCTGCTTTGAAATTTTACAAGGCTTTCTAAAGTGTTTAGTTTAATCTCGAACCATTTCTAAAGTGTGTTTTGGACCTCGTAAGCCTATATTAGGGTCGTTAGGATGAAGTTTGAAAGTTTTAAAAATCGAGCAAAATTTTATGACCTGAAAATGTTTGTATGCATGTGATTAAGTCCAGTAACACCTCGTATCCTGTTCCGATGTCGAACTGGGGTAAGAGGTGCTACAGTTAGTGGTATCAGAGCTACAGTTTAGTTGATTCTCAGGCTAACATAGCAAGTGTACAAGTCTAGCTATGCATGCCATAAGTACATTGTGATAGTGTAATGACTCCTAACTTTTAAATCATGTTTTCATATGGCAAATGAATCTCGACGGAGCAGTGGTAGATGATGTGGAGAGTAATGCGCCAACTCCCGTTGAGGAGACTGCGCCAGTCAAGAGTGGGCTCGTGACACTAAGTCAAGGTGGAGGGGCTAGAGAAGCCTACCTCTATATGATGAATGCCTATTATTCAGAGTTTGTTCATGGAAATCTGAACACTCCACCTCCCCTACCCCCTCCAATCCCTCTGCCTAACCCCATAGCACCCAAGTGGTGGAGATGTTAAGAAGGGAGAAACCTCCGATTGATAGAATTAGGAAGCAAAGGGCTGAGGAATTTAAAGCTAATATAGATTATGACCCAGAGAGGGTAGAGTTCTGGCTAGATATTTGATGAGTTGTCTTGCACACCTGAGGAGTGCATGAAGTGTGTTGTGTCACTCCTGCGAGACTCGGCCTACCAATGGTGGAACACCATTTTGTCAGTTGTACCAAGGGAAAGGATTACGTGGGAGATTTTCCAAGAGGAATTCTGAAAGAAGTATATTAGTCAGAGGTTTATGGATTAGAAGAGGAAAGAATTTCTAGAATTGAAGCAAGGCCGAATGACAGTAACAAAGTATGAGCGTGAGTTAGTAAGGCTCAGCAAATATGCTAGGGAGTGTGTATCTACCAAAGCCATCATGTGCAAGAGATTTGAGGACAGATTGAACGAAGACATCTGATTATTAGTTGGCATCTTAGAGTTAATGGAGTTTGTGGTGCTTTTTGAGAGAGCTTGCAAGGCATAAGAATTGGACAAGGAGAAGAGAAAAGCTAATAACGAGTCTCGTGACTCAAGGAAAAGACAAATGGAAAAATCATTTCAAACCTCGTCCAAGGGATCGAGAGAGTTCACTACTCGATTGAATGCTTCAGTGGGATTCTCAAGTAGAAATAAGAATAAGCAGTACATAACATCTAAGGCTCAAATCAATTCAAGGCAGTTGGGAAAAGTATCTCCAATCGGAAAGAGTAATTCAGATTCTTGAAAACATGTTGCCTACAACAATAGCTATCAGTCGAATTTGAAAATGGCGCCTTATGAAGATTTATACGGGCGTAAGTGCCGAACGCCTTTGTTTTGGACCGAGCTCAAAGAAAATCAAATTCATAGGGCTGACTTAGTCAAAGAGACTGAAGAGAAAGTAACGGTAATTCATGACTATTTGAAAGAAATCCTACGCGAATTTGAAACAAAAAGAAATTGAATTTCAAGTGGGTTATAAGGTGTTTTTGAAAGTGTCCCCGTGGAAGAAAGTCCTCAGATTCGGTAAGAAAAGAAAATTAAGTCCACGTTTTATTGGACTTTATGAAGTGAATGAGAGAATTGGATCGGTAGCTTATCGACTAGCCTTGCCATCCAAGTTAGAGAAGATCCACAATGTTTTCCATGTGTCAATGTTATGTCGTTACCGCTCTGACCCTTCGCATATTCTTCGCAAACAGAGATTGAGATGCGGTCAGATATGACTTATAGCGAGAACTGGTAGATTTTAGCTCAAGAGGTTAAACAATTGAGGAATAAGAGTATAGCAGTTGTGAAGGTATTATGGCATAGACATGGGATTGTAGAGGCCACATGGGAGCCCAAGGAGGCCATGAAAGACCAATACCCAAGTCTTTTCACTAGTAAGATTTTCGGGGACGAAAATCCCTAAGGGGGAGAATTGTAACAACCCGATTTTGGGGCTAATCAAAATAGTGGTTTTGGAACCACTTACACGAGGTCAGATAAATTATTTTTTTATTTTATGTGTTATACCATGATTATATGAGTGCATGAAAATTTTGATGAAATAATTTTAGCGGTTGCATGCTTAATTGAGAAAAAGGACTAAATCGCATAAAGTGTGAAAGTTTTGTTCTACTAGCTAAAGGTGTCAAATAGTTATGAAACATTAAAGTAGATGTCCTTATTGAGTAAATAGACCAACAAAATATTAGTGGCTGGGCATGGAGCCTTAATTTAAGGGGTGGTCAAATGTTAGGTGACTAAATTAATAAAAAAATAATAAACCAAAAAACTAGCTATCATTTTTTTCATTTCTTCAATTCACCACCGACAATATCAGCCATTTTATGGGTTTTGGAGCTTCAAAATATCAGCCACTCTTTACTCTTGCAAGTAAGTGATTTTGATGGTCTTTCTTGATTATTTTTTTATTTTTGAGACCTTGTAGCATAATATAACTAATTGGGGACAATTTTGCAAAATGGTTGAGAGTCTAGGGTTTGCCATGAGAGTACTTATGTTGGTAGCTAAAATGTTTTAGAAGAAAAAGAGCTATGGTTGTTAAATAAACAACTTTTTTGAAGTAGTTTTCGTGAAAACCTTAACTAAAGACTATTTTGCATAAGTTATAAGTTATGTGGTAAACATGTGAAATAATTGGAATTGTGGGCTGCTTCTAGTTTACAAAGAATTCAGCTAGGCTTGGTTAGTGAGAAAATTTGATGGAAATCGATTTACGAGCCTAGGGGTAAAATCATAATTTTATGAAAGTCTACAAGCAAATTGGTCATTTTGCCGAAAATATGGTTTATAAAATGTCTTGATTAATATGATGATTAAACTTGTAAATTTTATCGTTATAGATCAAGAAATACAAAATTCGGAGCTAGACCGGGGGAAAGCCAAGCTAGTGGATTAAAAACTGACTAGTTGCCCACCTTTTGTACACTAAGGTAAGTTGTATGTAAGTAGGGACACTTTATCGTTATTATGTGTTGAATGATTGATTTTTGCATAATAATGTTGAATATGCTTATGAATAATACACGATGAAATTTAATGTGGTAAATTCCCAGTTTAACCTAGGAATAGATTGGATATTCATGCCATTACATTTGGGTGATATGTATACTAGTGTAAGACCATGTCTGGGACATGGCATCGGCCACATAAAGAGAGCCAGTGTAAGACCATGTTTAGAACATGGCATCGGCAATGTTATGAAAGCAAGAGTAAGACCATGTTTGGAACATGGCATTGGTATTGAGACAAGAGCCAGTGTAAGACCATGTCTGGCACATGGCATCAGCCTCGACATGTGAGCCAGTGTAAGACCATGTCTGGGACATGGCATCGGCCTCGACATGTAAGCAAGTGTAAGACCATGTCTAGGACATGGCCTCGGCAGTTTACCCTCTTGTGTGTGGCTTATCGGATATCCTTTAGTATTCCAAATGGGTTCATGGGTTATTTTAAAGCTTATAATAAAGTTATGGAATGATATAATCGTGTTTTGAGTGGCACAAGTTTTTAGTCAAAACTCATGAGATATGAGTCTAATTATGTTGCCTTAATGGTAAGAATAACATGAGTAAGTTCTATCTATGAAAATGATTTTGGGACAATTTTGTAATCTTTGGCTTATACTTGTGATATATAAGTATGTAGTGATATCTACCTTTGTTCACTCAAGAATGTTGTGTTGATTTGTAATATGCTATTTGTTTAAATATGCATGGTTAATGTTGTTACCTATTTACATGCAACTTAGTACGCTTTATGCGTTTTATGCTTACTCCCTATCTTTTCCATTTTCATATTGTTCTGCCAAGTTAGCATCGAGAATCAAGGGACGTCGAAGGCATCGATCACACTATCACCTGAAGCTTTTGGTATAGCTAGTTTAAATGTTTTGAGTGTGGCATATATAGGGACTTGACCTTTTTGTTTAGTGTCATGTTAGTTTAGCCACAGGCATTGGCTCATATGGATGTGATATTCATTTTGTATAGGCCATTAATATTGGATAATATTGATTATTATTAAAGGCATTTGATGAAAATTCTCATGGTTGTGGTTGTTTTGATTATGTGTTTTTATGCTTGGATGGGAGATGTTTGATGTTGTGTTGGTTGATGCAAGAAAGGGTGGCAAAAAGGCTTGGTTGATAGCCTTGTTTTTGTCCACACGAGCAGACACACGGGCGTGTGTCTAGGCCGTGTGTGACACACAGTCTGCCCCATGGGTTTGTAGTCAGGCCATGCGTACCCTCCCAGTAGCAACCACACGGGCGGGGACACGGCCGTGTGTCTCAATCGTTTAGAGGACACGGCTAGTACACGGGCATGTGCCATGGCCGTGTGCCCCTAAAGGGTCACTGATGTTAGGAACAGTATGTCAAGGTTTTTGCACACGGGCTGAGACACGGGCATGTCATGGCAGTGTGAAGGACATGGGTTACGGACACGAGCATGTGCCAGGCCATGTCAAAACCCCTGTAAGTTTGAATCGAGAAATAAATTCGCACGGGCTAGGGACACGAGCGTGTCCCGATATGTTCAGGCCGTGTAAGCCACACGGGCCTTCAACATGGCCATGTTAAGAAGACACACGGGAATGTCGCCCTTCCAAATGGGTTTGTACACTTGTCTGCTTCAAAATTTTACAAAGTTTTCTAAAGTGTTTAGTTTAATTCCGAACCATTTCCAAAGCGTGTTTTGGACCTCGTAAGCCTATATTAGGGTCGTTAAGAGGAAGTGTCAAAGTTTTAAAAATCAAACGAAATTTTATGACCTGAAAATGTTTGTATGCATGTCATTATGTCTGGTGAGACCTCGTATCCTGTTCTGGTGTTGAACTTGGGTAAGAGGTGTTACAACACTCCTATGTGCTAGGCTGTGTGCCTTACACATTTGAGACACACACCTGTGTGCTAGGTCGTGTTAAATTACTTGAGCATCCTGTTTTGAAATTTTAAAGTTGCAGGGGACATATGACCAAACCACACACCTATGTGTTAGCTGTGTGTCTCACACGGTCCAGTCACACACCCGTGTGTCTGGCCGTGAAGACTTAAAATGAACATCAAATATCAAGTATACCATACCTTGCAATCTTTAACAACAAGCAACTGAAAAACCAATCATTCAATCAATCCAAAACACATTCAAATACATCTAAAACATGTCAAAACAACTAATCTAATGACATAATTAATTTACCTTTTTAAGTACTTCATATAAATTATCCAAAATAATCTAAATAAACACCATTCAAACCAATCCTATTTGTATACCAATTTCAACTAAAACACACCACTTAATAGATTCAACACATCAAATATGTTCATGTATTCAACCAACCAATATCAACTTATAATTTACAACCACTCTACAAAATAGTATACAATTAGACATCCTAGGTACATGCCATTACCAAAAAGAAATATACTTCACCACAGTTTGAGTTCGGGATAGTTGTTGATGATGAATCGGTGATTAACTTTATGTACTTAACCTAGCACAGAAAACAAACTGTACGCTAAGTATACACTCAGTGGTATTTCTATAATCCGAATGCTTAAAGGTAAATTACTATAACATACACTTTAAATCATACTATAACCATAATTACACAATTAATCAATCAATAGATATACATTTAGAAAACATTCAATTCTTATCATTTGCTATCCGAGATAGATTTTCACAATAAAATTCACAAATCCATATATTTCATTTTCATTTCACATTCAATACTTTTCATTTTCAATTGTAATATCATCTCAGTCAATTACCCCTATTAACATGACTCAGACTTGGACAGATACACGGATCCAACCAAACACACCAATCTGGCACCCAGTACCTCATTGGATAATTCGAAGTAAGTAGTTGACACCAGTGTCTCATTGGCTTAACCGAAGTAAATTGGTACCTAGTACCTCATCGAATTTATCCGAAGTAATAGTTTGACACCTAGCGTCTCATCGACTCAAGGTCGAAGAATCCCTGAACTCTTCCAATCCTATGGCATGCCATCTATATCCAACTAACCCGATACAGTTAATAGGGTTTAATTTCACATTTAAGATATAATCAATATCCAATACTAGTTTTTCATATAATCACATAGTTACACATATAATCATTTCAATTAAAAAATAATTCATTCAATATATATATCTACCAATTCAATTCATTCAATCAATTATCAAAATATCAATTATTTACCTCAACAGTTACCATATACATTAAATAAAAATTACAAGATTAATAACTAGTTTTGGATTTTAGAAATACAAACTGTAATTTTCGAGCTACTCCTCGTTGACTTTCTCTTTTCCCTTTTTAGTCGAGGTTTCTGGCACAGTGTTAGCTACAGAAATTAAACAATTAAAAACCATCAATACAATACAAATTTTACATTGAATATCTCAATTTTTATTCAATTTTTGCCTAATTTCCAATTTAGTCCCTAAATCGAGACTAACTTTATTTCTCTAAAACTAATTTCATATTTTCATTCAATTTCCACTTTAGACTAAATTCAACTATATATTTTTCACTTAAATCCCTAAATTTCAAAATTTTCACAATTTAGTCTCTATTATTCAAAACTTATAATTTATCTTACAATTTAGTCCAAAATACTTAAATTATTCAACATGAACAACATCTAAAAATTCAATATTTTCCAAAATTTCAACATAGATTAAGTAGTATTTAATACTAGGATTCTAAAAACTTAAAAATTACAAGAAAAGGGACTAAATTGACTTACCAATTAAGCTTTAAACCTTAAAACCCTAATTTTCTCCTTCTTTTCTTTATCCTTTATCCTTTCTCCTTTTTTCTCCCCTATTTCATTTTCTATTTTGTTTGTTCTTTCTTTTTCTTTTGTTTCTTTTATTTCACTTCTTTTATTTACTTTATATTTTAATTTAATAATATAATATAATATAATAATATTAATATATTTACTTAAATAATAAGTAAGTTTATTATTATTAAATATATGTATATTATTTACGCACATAGATTTACTTCCTCGTACGTAATTGACTCCCGAACCGGTTTTCTATTTTCGTAGACCAAAATCGTCATTTTGAAAAATTTATTTATTTATTAAAAACAACCGTGTTTTGAGGTGATCCAATCACACACTATTAAAAACGATTGGTGGCGACTCCCAACTTTTCGTTTTCAAAAGTTGATTTTCCGTTTTCAAAAAAATGGTTTCGACAGCTTGGCGACTCTACTGGGGACATCAGAGAGTCGAGCTGTAAATTGATTGTTTTCTGTCTTCTTGTCAAAAATTGGAAATTTGGTTTTTAAATCTACGATCCTCTCATTGCATTTTCTGTGTCTTTGTCGGTTTTTATCATGTGGGTTTTACTTTATTTGTCGAGTCTTTCGATATATTCTTGCATCATATTGCATGACCGTTGTGGTCGCACCTTTTAAGTGGGAGTGAGGAACTATGACTTCGTGAGGTTTTCACCTCCGCATGGGCTAGGGGATCGCTTCCGGGATACATCCGTACCTATGTCTTCGTGAGGTTTTCACCTCTGCATGGCCATAGGGAAATGTATCCCCCTGAACCGAACCTGGTCCATATGAGCCTATAATGGGTGAGGATTGAGGAATCTACTGGTTCAAGTACCCCTTTCTTTAGAACTGAACCACATATAGTAAACCCTAGGATCCTATCTTAGTTAGGGCTACGCCAAACCTTAGTGGTTACCCAGATAGGTGTTCTAGGTTGTTTATTTCTCCTATACTAACGTGTTTCATTTTGTTTATGTTTGCATCACATTGCATAGCATTTTCATCATAAAAAAGAGGTGTCGATTCACGGTTCGATTACTAATAGAAAGTTTTTCCATGGAGAGCGAATTCCTTGATAAAGTAGAGGATAATGTGGTTATCCGGAAATGGTCAGAGAGCACACGATCAAAAATGGGCGACAGAGTTGGAGAAGGCACTACACCAGCATCGTAGTCGTAACTCGGTAATGGAATATAGCGCCAAGCCGTATATGTAATCCACTTTATGTAAAAGATTTTGTTTTCCAGTAAAGTTTTCTAAATGGGATTGAATCAGAGTCGACATTTTCTTTTGCATTCATCCCATGCATTTGCATTACATCACATCATGTGCATTAATTCAAAAAAGAACCTTATTAACTAGAGGTTATTTCTAGTTACCCTGGAACAACGCTATTACACTCAAAGAAAGACAAAAGTCATGGATCAGAGGTTGGAAAAATTAGAATAGATGCAAAAGGAAATGCAAGAGCGCTACATTTACAGATGCAGAAACAGTTGGCTAGGATCAAACAAGAGATAAGGGATCAGATGCTGGAATCCCAGAGAAGCATGCTAGAATCCTAGAACAACATGATAAGTCAGCTGACACAACTATTTAGGGGAGGGTCTGACAAAGGAAAAGGCCCAATGGTTGATACTGGGGATGACAACGAAGACTTTGCTTGTCCTACAAGCTTTGCCCTAATGAACATGCAAGCACAGCCACCAAGGGTGTCTGTTAACGTTAAACCCCTATATCAAACCGGAACTTTAGCACTGGTAAATTTCCCAATAGGTTCAAGTTCATACCCTGAGCTCCTAAAACAGTTCGAAGATCGTTGCAAATGGTTGGAGGAGAAGTTCCAAGCATTGGAAAGTGCTGATTACCAATGCGGAGTGGATGCTAAGGAGTTGAGTTTGGTCCCAGATTTGGTACTCCCTCTAAAGTTCAAGATGGCAGAGTTCGAAAGATACAACAGATCAGCTGCCCCGAGGCCCATATTACAATGTTCTGTCGAAGAATGACAGGATATGTCAACAACGACCAATTGTTGATTCACTGTTTTCAAGATAGTTTGACTGGGGCCGCGGCTAAATGGTACAATCAGTTGAGTCGGGCTCAAGTCAAATCATGGAAGGACTTAGCACAGGCCTTCATGAAGCAGTATGATCATGTAACGGATATAGCACCCGATAGGATTACACTCTAGAATATGGAGAAGAAGTCAAGTGAAAGTTTTTGGCAGTACGCTCAGAGGTGGAGGGAGGTCGCTACACAAGTCCAACCACCGTTGCTAGAAAAAAAACAACCATGCTCTTCATCAATAACTTGAAGGCACCTTTCATCAATCACATGCTGGGGAGTGCAACTAAGAGCTTCGTAGATATAGTGATGTCTGGTGAAATGATTGAGAATGCAATAAGGTGCGGGAAAATAGAGGCTGGAGAAAGCACGAAGGGGTCAGCTTCGAAGAAGAGAGAAAATGAAGTGAGTAATGTGAGCTCAGGTTATTCAAAGCCTTTCATTATTAATCAATCGAGAACTATAGTCACAGGCCAACAAGTTGCACCAAGGCAGGAGCCCAGCACAAAGAGAAATACGGAGATGATACAGTTTACCCCTATCCCAGTGACATATAAGGAGCTATACAAAAGATTATTTGATGCACGTGTTGTAGCACCGTTCTACTCAAAACCCGTTATAGTCGATAGAAAATTGCATCCCTTTTAAGAAGTTAGTCGAAAGGCTCGTTGAAATGGGTATTATGAAGTTTGACAACAGGTCTGGCGTAGAAAATCTGTTACCAACCATGCTGATGAGAGGGCAAACGCAATAATCAATGATGCGGAGAAAAGAATTTTGTAGGCATTCACCTTTGCATACTTGGGCTACACCATTCTCGAGAGAAAGATGGTATTTTGCATCCATGCAAATATCAAGCATATACATCTGGTCATGACACCCAAGGAATGGTGTAGCAGACCAAATTAATGGAAGAAGAGTCAAATCTTGTACCCTTAAAATTGCGGGGGGAATGAATTGGAGAGGAATTAGATTATATTGCCCCGAGTTGCAGTAGGAGAGTTTGAAGATGGTGCAAGCCTTATATCCCATGAAGTACAGTGGATTGGACCTTGAAATTATAGTGGGGCAAACTAGTTGAAGAAAATGGATTGTGTCTATGAGTTTTCTGTCAGAAAGTAGCAGCTGAACAAGAAAGACTCATGTCAGTGAAGCGATAGCCTTAACAGACAGTGAGTTATGGTAGCCCAAGCATTAAAATGGGATTATTTTCATGACATTCTGCATTCGTACAAATGTCATTCATAATACATTTAGTTAGGGGCATTTGATTCATGTTGATCATAGCATCCTAATCATTTAGCATAAGCATAAACCACAGGAAATCACTTCTACAGATGGATTCCCTAGTGGACAGTGTAGCAAGATTGATTAAAATTACAGATTTTGGCAAGCCTTATCCCACTGAGCAGGAGTGGAATAGGCTAAATATAGCAGATCTCATCCCACTGGCAGGAGTGGAATAGATCAAATTTCGACAGATCTTATCTTCGCTGAGCAGGAGCGGAGCAGATCAAATTTTGACGAATCTTATCTCCATGTATCGGCAATGGAGCAGATTTAAACCACCAGCCTTATCTTCACTGAGTAGGAGTGGAGCAAGCTAAATACTAGATCTTATCTTCGCTGAGCAGGAGTGAAGCAGATCAAATTTTGGTGAATCTTATCTCCATGTATCGGCAATGGAGCAGATTTCAGCCACCAGCCTTATCTTCACTGAGCAGGAGTGGAGCAAGCTAAATACTAGATCTTATCTTCGCTGAGCAGGAGTGAAGCAGATCAAATTTTGGTGAATCTTATCTCCATGTACCGGCAATGGAGCAGATTTCAGCCACCAGCCTTATCTTCACTGAGCAGGAGTGGAGCAAGCTAAATACTAGATCTTATCTCTCAGCAGATCAAATTTTGGTGAATCTTATCTCCATGTATCGGCAATGGAGCAGATTTCAGCCACCAGCCTTATCTTCACTGAGCAGGAGTGGAGCAGGCTAAATACTAGATCTTATCTTCGCTGAGCAGGAGTGGAGCAGATCAAATTTTGGTGAATCTTATCTCTATGTATCGGCAATGGAGTAGATTTCAACCACCAGCCTTATCTTCACTTAGCAGGAGTGGAACAGGCTATATACTATATCTTATCTTCGCTGAGCAGGAGCAAAGCAGATCAAATTTTGATGTATCTTATCTCCATGTATCGGCAATGGAGCAGATTCCAATCATTAGCCTTATCTTCACTGAGCAGGAGTGGAGCAGGCTAAACATACCAGATCTTATCTTTCTGAGCAGGTGTAAAACAGATCAAATTACAGCAGATCACATCTCTGTGAAGCAGCAACAGAGCGTTTTGAGGCAATAAGGTGCGGTGGGTTGCGACAAAGAAGACAAGACTCAACCAGCCCAGGCAAATTTGGCCCTTCTAAAATCTTTGCTCTATTCTCGTTACACGACAATGAGCAAAAAGGGCAGCTGTAGGACCAAATTTCTGCCCGGGCCCAATCAAACCAGCCCAAATTAAACACCCCACTAAACTGACCACTAACTCCATCACCCTACTAAACCATCCACTACCTCCATCACCCCCACACCCTACTAAACCGTCCACAACCTCCATCACACCCACTACCTCCATCACCCTACTTGTTATAAGTTGTAAAATTTGGCTATAAAAGCCATGGAAAAACTATTGTATGGGGAGGATTTTGGAGAGGATTTTTAGAGGATATTTTAGGCGAAATTTTTTAGAGAATATACATACGAAATCAAAGAGAATACAAATCAAATTTTTAAGGTAACTTTTTATATTATTCAATTTTGTTTACTTTGGCGTTCATGTGACAACCCGAATTAGGGCCTAATCAGAATAGTGGTTTCGTGACCACAAATCCGAGATAGAAATAATTGTTTTATAATTATTTTGGGGTTTATGATATGATTTCATGAAAATTTCCTGATGAAATTCTGTGCATTTCGCGCTTAAGTTGAGAATAGGGACTAAATCGAATAAATTGTAAAACTCATGTTTTAGAAGTTTTTAGTATGAAATTGCTCTGGGATATTAATTAGGAGGTCTTAAATAGCAATTTGACCCATTCTTAAGTTATGGACAAAAGTTGGACATGGAGGGAATTTTTTTGAAAGTTTAGTAGTAATGGCATATTTGTCATTTGTATATTAAATGAAATAAAATGGGAAAAATAACACAAAATTGGTTATCATCTTCATTAGTTGCTGCCGAAAATTGCTCTCCTCCATAGCTAGGGTTTCTTCAACTTTCAAGCTTCATAGTAAGTGAATTCAAGCCCCGTTTTTGATGTTCTTCACATTTTTGAAATCCTCGTAGCTCGGTTTACTTATTTCTACCATTAGTTCGAATTAGGGTTTATGTTTAAAAATTTACCCATGAATGATAGGCATGTATTTTGTTGTTTGATGGTAGAATATGAATGTTTGAAGTTAGGGGAACGATCTTTTCTAAGCGATTTTTAACGAAAACGAGCAAAACGGCATAATCGATAAAAATACCTATTGTTCATAACTATGTGTTAGAGTGAGAATTTGATGTTACCATAGAAGAGAAGAATGATCAGTAGGTCATTAAACATAAGAATAAGGGCTGGAATTAAATTTCCGAGCCTTGGGGCAAAATCATAATTTTGTAAAAGTTAGGGGGCAAAAATGTAATTTTTGTATAATGTGATTTTTGGATTAAAATAAATAGTTTGAGTGTGAAATGAGCTAAATATGTTGTTATAGATCAAGAAAGGCGTGGAATCAACCTCGAACGGGGAAAGGAGAAAGTTTTGGACTATATTGCAAAATTCCCATATTTTGCACTGAGGTAAGTTTTTATGTAAATAATACATTAATTTTATTTACATTTTTATATTTTAGCCTATTATATATATATCAGCTGATGTTGAAGTATAAATCGACTATTGAAAGAATAGAAATAAATAATAGAGAGAGAGATCCCGGTTGAACATTCGAAAAAATCGAATAAAATAGAGGGAGCGTAGCTAGGTCACATGTATGGTGCCTAGTGCACATCATGTGTACAAGAAGGCTACGAGATACTATATAGTAGCTAGGTCACATGTGTGATACGGGATGTATCCCATGTAGACAAGAGAGCTACGTGAGAGATAAATGTAGCTAGGTCGCATGAGTGATTCCAAGTGAAGGACACCATGTAGACAAGAGAGCTACGAGATAAATCGGCTAGGTCGCATGAGTGGTACTAAGTGTTCACCATGTGTACAAGAGAGACGAATTAAATGAGATATGATGGTGGGGCTGTGTGCTGAAACTATCAAGTATCGAGGATTATTCCGAATTGTTCAACGGGATGGTTTTGTGGTGACATTGTAGTCATAGACCTACACTTGTGATGTATGAAATGTGATGAAAATGATTTGTAGTATATATATATGTAAGTTAAAATGAGGTTAGTATAAAGAATGTGTGAAAGAATGAAATTAGCATTAAAACTGTTTTGGACAGTAGCAGTGACGTAAGTTTGAAAATTCACCAAAAATAGAAGGAATTTAATTAGAGGTTTAATGAGATATGAAATTAAATATTAATGAGTCTATTTTCATATAAAATAAACATAGCAAGCAAAGGAATTCTATATTTTGAGATATTTACAATTGTGTGAGACTTGCTCAGGATGACTATGTAATCCTTTGTTTCAACTTTGAAAAATAATTAAAAATTATACAAAATAAATTAAGAAATATAGTTTATATCCCTAAATTCCTTATTGAGTCTAGTTTTAAATGAAACAGGTTTCATGGTAATTTGAATTGTTTACTGAGAAAAATTCAATTCGTAATGAACAGAGGTCAGATCAGTTGAGCTGTGTAACAGTGGAAACTTTAACTAATAAACTGTACTAATTGGCTGAACCAAAAATTCTAGAAAAAAAATTAGTAATAAGTTTTATGAGTCTAAATTCAGGGAAATTTTACGGATTTGAATTTCGAGCTTCTTAAGTCGATTCATGATTTATTTAGTGATCATGACGCAGGAGGGACAGCTTGATTAAATTGGAGTAAACAATAAAATTAAAAATATGATATAATTGAGTTATGTTGTAAACATATTAGATTTCTTATTTGTTATTTATATACATACTTACTAAGCTATAAGCTTACTTTCTTTTCTCTCCTTTGCCTTATAGTGTCGTCCAGCTAGCACAGGAGTCAAAGATCGTAGAAGATCCGCCCGCACTATCAATACTCTTGGTATCTGAACTCAATATTTTGAAATATGGCATGTATAGCAGACTTAGTTATTTTGTTACGTGACATAATTGTTTAGGTTCAAATTACTACTTATAGTATCAAACTAATCATTTTGTACGAAGCCTTTGAAGTTGGTTTGTATTGTTAATGACATATGTTATAATGATCAAATTGCACGCCATATTTTTGTTGGGTTTTGTTTAATAGTATATACTATAATTTGTTAATACCTCGTACCCTGTTCCGGCGACGGATACAGGTAAGGGGTGTTACATTTAGTGGTATCAGAGCTATGGTTTAGTCGGTTCTCGGACTAATAAAGTGTGTGTAAAAGTCTAGTTATACATGCCATAAAAATATTGTGATAGTGTGGTGACTCCTGATTATTCTAAACTGTGTTTTGTTTTAATATAGTAATGGATCCTGAAGGAACTGCGGCTGATGATGCTGCTAGTAATGCGTTGGCTCCCGCACAAGGGACCGCACCTGTGCAAAGTAGACCTGAGACATTGAGACAGGGAGATGAGGCTCGGGATGCCTTTCTCCAAATGATGAACAATTGGTATACTGAATTTATTCGAGCAAATCCAAATGCTCAACCTCCTCCACCCCCTCCTATACCTTAGGCGATTCCTGTAGCTGCTCAAGGCATAGATTTGGTAAGAATGAACAAGCCTCCGGTTGACAAGATTCGAAAATAAGGGGCCGAAGAGTTTAGAGCAAAGGTCGATGATGATCCTGAGAAAGCGGAATCCTGGCTTGAAAATTCTACCCGTGTATTTGATGAGCTCTCATGTACACCCGACGAGTGCTTAAAGTGTGCTGTATCACTTTTGAGAGATTCGGCCTACCACTGGTGGAAGACTTTGGTAGTAGTGGTGCCAAAAGAAAGAGTTACTTGGGATATCTTCCAGGAAGAATTTAGAAAGAAATACATAAGTCAGCGATTTATTGATCAAAAACGGAAGGAGTTCCTCGAATTGAAACAGGGCAAGATGTCTGTGGCAGAGTATGAACGCGAATTTGTGAGACTCAGCAAGTATGCCCAGGAATGTGTGTCCACCGAGGCCATTATGTGCAGAAGGTTTGAAGATGGGCTCAATGAGGACATTAAAATGCTTGTAGGAATTTTGGAGTTGAAAGAATTTGTAGTATTGGTTGATCGAGCTCTTAAAGCTGAAGAATTGAACAAAGAAAGAAGAAAAGCTGCTATTGAGGCTCGAGATGCCAGAAAAAGGCCGATAAGCAAGCCATTTCAATCTCAATCAAAGAGGTCTAAAGAGACAAACCCTCGAATGACAGTTTCAACTGGGGATTCACACAGAGATCGTGGTAGAGCATATTCGGGGTCTAAAGCTCAAGCTACTTCGGTGGCAAGTGTGGGTAATGTGCGACCTAGAAAGCCAGAGTGTCAGCAGTGCGGCAGGCAACATTATGGTGAGTGTTGGGGAACCGAGCGAGCTTGTTTCAGGTGTGGTTCTCGCGAGCATTTTATTAGAGATTGTCCGGAGAAAGTTAAAGAAGAAAGATTTCAGAGTGCTAGACAGAATACCACCTCTAGTAGAGGTAGACCACCGAGAAATACTGGAGGTGGGACTAGCAGTAAAACTACGATGAAAGATTCAACGGCAAGATCAGAAGCTAGAGCACCTGCTAGAGCTTATGCTATACATGCCCGAGAAGATGCATCATCTCCCGATGTCATCACTAGTACATTTTCTCTTTAGATACTATTGTTATTGCATTGATTGATCCCGGGTCCACTCATTCCTATATTTGCATGAATTTAGTATCTAATAAAAAGTTGCCTGTTGAGTTTACTGAGTTTACGATTAAAGTGTCGAACCCCTTAGGCCAATATGTGCTAGTTGACAAGGTTTGCAAGAATTGCCCATTAATGATTCAAGGTCACTGTTTTATGGCTAATTTGATGCTGTTACCATTTGATGAGTTTGACGTTATCTTGGGAATGGACTGGTTGACATTGTATGATGCCAAGGTAGATTGTAAACAAAATACACTAGAGTTGAAATGTGAAAATGGAGAAATTTTGTGGGTTGAAACAGATGAATCAAATAAATTGCCTATGGTGATTTCACACATGTCTGCACAGAAATACATGAGGAAAGGATGTGAAGCTTATCTAGCTTATGTAATGAATACTGAGTTGCCTCAACTGAAGTTTGAATCAGTACCGATAGTCTGTGAGTTTCCAGATGTATTTCCAGAGGAATTGCCTGGGTTGCCTCCGAATAGAGAGATAGAGTTTGCCATTGATTTGTTGCCGGGTACTGCACCGATTTCGATTGCTCCATATAGAATGGCTCTGACTGAATTAAAAGAATTGAAGGCTCAGCTGCAGGAGTTAATAGACAAGGGATTTGTGAGACCGAGTTTCTCTCCCTGGGGTGCTCCTGTATTTTTCGTAAAGAAGAAGGATGGTTCAATGAGACTTTGCATTGATTACCGTCAGCTTAATAAGGTGACTATAAAGAACAAGTACCCATTGCCGAGGATTGATGATTTATTCGATCAGTTAAAGGGGGCCACAGTGTTTTCAAAGATCGATTTCAGGTCTGGTTACTACCAGTTGAGAGTTAAGGAGTCGGATGTGTCGAAAACCGCCTTTAGGACAAGGTATGGACATTATGAGTTTTTTGTGATGCCTTTCGGCTTAACAAATGCTCCAGCTATATTTATGGACTTAATGAATCGGATCTTTCGGCCATATTTGGATAAGTTTGTAGTAGTGTTTATAGATGACATTCTAATTTATTCTCGGGATGAGTCTGAACATGCCGAACACTTGAGAACCATATTGTAGATCTTGAGAGAAAAGAAACTGTTTGCTAAGTTCAGTAAAAGTGAGTTCTGGCTTCATGAAGTCGGATTTTTGGGACATATAGTCTCAGGTGATGGTATTCGGGTGGATCCAAGCAAGATTTCTACGATCGTTGATTGGAAACCGCCCAAGAATGTATCCGAGGTTAGAAGCTTTTTAGTCTTAGCTGGGTATTATAGACATTTTGTTGAGGGATTTTCGATGATTGCCTCTCCTATGACTAAGTTGTTGCAAAAGAATGTTAAGTTTGAATGGACTGATAAATGTCAGCAGAGTTTTGAAAAGTTGAAAGCACGATTGACTGAAGCACCAATTTTAGTACAGCCTGAGCCAGGAAAGGAGTTCATAATTTAAAGTGATGCATCATTGACAGGCCTTGGATTTGTGTTGATGCAAGAGGGTAAAGTGGTAGCTTATGCTTCGAGACAGTTAAAACCGCATGAGACGAACTATCCTACACATGATTTGGAATTGGCCGCTATTGTCTTTGCCTTGAAGATCTGGCGACATTACTTGTATGGTGAAAAATGCCGAATTTTTACTGATCACAAAAGTTTGAAGTATTTGATGAATCAAAAGGATTTGAATCTGCGACAGAGGAGATGACTTGAATTATTAAGGGATTATGATCTAGTGATTGATTATCATCCGGGAAAAGCAAATGTGGTTGCTGACGCCTTGAGCAGGAAATTTCTTTTTACTTTGAGAGCCATGAATACGGGGTTAGCATTGTCTGATGATGGGTCAATCTTAGCAGAGATGAGGGTTAAACCGTTATTTCTCCAGTTGATTTGTGATGCTCAAAAGAACGATAGTGGGTTGCGAACCAAGAGAACTCAATGCGAATCAGGTTATGACTCAGATTTTCGAGTTGGACCAGATGACTGTTTGATGTTTCGAGACAGGATATGTGTACCGAAAAATGATGAATTGATTCAGAGAATATTACATGAGGCACATAGTGGCTGTTTATCAGTTCACCCTGGTAGCACAAAAATGTATAATGATTTAAAGAAGTTGTATTGGCAGCTAGGTATGAAAAGGGACATTTCTGAATTTGTAACCAAGTGTTTGATCTGTCAACAAGTAAAAGCTGAACATCAAGTGCCTTCAGGATTACTTCAACTGGTAATAGTGCCTGAGTGGAAATGGGACAAGATTACCATGGATTTTGTAACCGGTTTTCCTTTAACTCCTAAAAAGAAGGATGTTGTCTGGGTAATGGTTGATAGATTAACAAAGTCAGCCCACTTTATACCAGTACGTACCGATTACTCACTTGATAAATTAGCCGAATTATATATTGCTGAAATTGTGAGGTTACACGGAGTACCTATGTCTATAATATCCGATAGAGATCCGAGATTTACCTCGAGATTTTGGAAAAAGTTACAAGAAGCTTTGGGTACAAAATTGAACTTTAGTACTGCGTTTCATCCACAAACAGATGGTCAGTCAGAAAGAGTAAACCAGGTACTCGAGGATATGCTTAGATGCTGTGTCTTAGAATTTGGAGGTAGTTGGGAGAAATATCTATCTTTGATTGAATTTGCCTACAATAACAGTTATCAGTCAAGTATAAAAATGGCACCATACGAAGCCTTGTATGGTCATAAGTGTCGGACTCCTTTATATTGGACCGAACTTAGTGAGAAACAGATTCACAGAGTTGATCTAGTTAAAGAAACCGAAGAGAAAATAAAAGTAATTCAGGATTGCTTGAAAGCTGCTTCAGATCGACAAAAGTCATATGCAGATTTAAAAAGAAAAGAGATTGAATTTCAGGTGGGTGATAAAGTGTTCTTGAAGGTGTCACCATGGAAAAAGATTCTGAGATTTAGCCGAAAAGGCAAGTTGAGTCTGCGTTTTATTGGGCCGTACGAGATTACTGAGAGGATTGGACTAGTGGTGTAACGCCCCGAACCCGAGACCGTCACCGGAGTCGAATACGAGGTGTTGACAGACTTTTTAAAAATTTTTCCAGACACTGCCCAGTCTGAGTACTAGTCGCTTCAAAAATCATATCTTGAGTTTCACAACTCGAAAATCAGTTTTGTGATTTTTCCCTGAAACTAGACTCATGTCCCCACCTATATATTTTTTTCTAGAATTTTTGGTCGGGCCAATTAGTACAGTTTATTAGTCAAAGTCTCTCATGTTACAGGGGTCGACTACACTGACCTTTTCCCATTACGACTGGGATATCTCTCTGCACAGGGCTTCAATACTAATGCCGTTTGTTTCTATGGAAACTAGACTCAGAGAGGAATCCATACATATATGGTAAGACCCCTAATTATCTCTGGTCAATTTATAGTGAATTTCCAAAGACGGAACAGTGAATCCAGAAACTGTTCTGGCCCTGTTCCACAAGAACCCGAATATCTCTTTCTGTACTGTTCCTATAATTGTTTCGTTACTTCCATATGAAAGTAGATTCATCAAGGTTCGATTACATAATTTATTCACTATTTAATTCCACTCCTACGAATTTATGTGATTTTTCAATTCTACACCACCGTTGCTGTCAAAATCTGTTTTCAAGATAAACTTTACCTATTTTGTGGTTACCATGGACCAACTAGGGTTTTGCCATACATAGGTCCACATGTGATCATATTTAGCCATTCCAATGGCTGATCATTAGCCCAACACTTCCATTTCAATCCATAGTCACATCGTGAAACCATATATATACATACATAAACACAAATGGTCTAATGCCATACTCCACATCTACAAGCCATTTTCGCATGGCTTTACACACATACATCACAAAAGAACTTAAACAACAGGGGTAGTCCTATACATGCCATATCCAGAGTTCAACTAAAGAGTACCAAAAGAGCTTGATAGTGTAGATGACTTCGACTTCGCTGATCCCGAATCCGATAGCTAACGAACAAAATCTATAAAACAGAGAGCCAAAGCAACCGGGTAAGCATTTTAAGCTTAGTAAGTCTCAAGTAATGAAATCGGCTTTAACTACAGTATTACATTCACATAGCTAACTAAGTCACTTTAATAACACACATTTTCATAATCATACTTCATCAACATATATACACAAGGTATCAACCTTTCTAAAAGCCGAAAAATTCGTTAGCCGATCACACGAATACTATTTAAAATGAATCGACTTTTCCAATGCACATGCAAACATACCGTATCGTTCGGGTTGGTCGAGCATATTTATTAAATTAGTTACAGCACAAAACGCTCACATTCAAACCCAAGTTTCTTCGGTATTTAACCGAATACAGCCGCAAACATATTTGCCTTCGGGTCTTAACCCGGACATATGAACTCGCATAATTGCCTTCGGGTCTTAGCCCGGATATATCATCCCGCATAATTGCCTTCGGGTCATAGCCCGGATATATCAACTCGCATAATTGCCTTCGGGTCTTAGCCCGGATATGTCAACTCGCATAATTGCCTTCGGGTCATAACCCGGATATATCAACTCGCATAATTGCCTTCGGGTCTTAGCCCGGATATGTCAACTCGCATAATTGCCTTCGGGTCTTAGCCCGGATATGTCAACTCGCATAATTGCCTTCGGGTCATAACCCGGATATATCAACTCGCATAATTGCCTTCGGGTCTTAGCCCGGATATGTCAACTCGCATAATTGCCTTCGAGTCTTAGCCCGGATATAATCCAATGTTCATGCACACATATGTCAATAATCATAACACATCCATATCATTTCTTCGTTACTAAGGCTCAAACACAAAACATTTATTAAACCTTTCAAATTTCGGCTCAGTAGCCGCACACAAAGAGCATAATTTCAATTGGCTTTAATACATAGTCTCTAAGCACATTCGACTATCCGTCATAGTATGACTATTCATTTCAATATAATTCAAGTAGGGTCATTACTCGAAGACTTACCTCAAATGTCGTCGAACGACTTCAACGGCTATTCAATTACTTTTTCCTTCCCTTTATCGGATCTAGTTCCCCTTTGCTCTTGAGCTTAAGTTCAACAAAATTTAAAATAGTCATTAATCGACTATTCAAGTATTACTTTCAGAATAATATATATATTGATCCGACTTTCACACACATAGATTATAGTAAGCTTTATATTAATCAATAACTAATTCATCGGCAAACTTTCATTAATGTTTACAACAAAATCACATATTCACTACGAGCTGTTTTCCTGAGCAGTAGTTACTAAATTACTTATAACTGGAGCTACTAAACTCCAAATCACTTGCCGTTAATTTTCCCTGAATATAGACTCGTATATCTTCCATCCATAAAATTTTCAGAATTTAGGCTTGGCCAATCAATACCAGATTTTTCTTAAAGTTTCCCCTGTTCACTGTTTGACTATTCTGACCACTCTTCACTACGAATCCAATTTCTCACTTTACAGAATTCAAAATGTGTTGTATTTGATCTCATTAGAAACTAGACTCATTAAGGAGTCTAAGCATATAAATTTTATCTTATAATCATTTTTGTACAATTTATAATGATTTTCTAAAAACAGAACAGGGAATCCAGCAGTCATTATGACTCAGCCCCACAATGCTTCAAATATCTCAAGATCGGTAACTCTTTTGTTTTTATAGTTTCTTTTGTAAGAAAATAGACTCTTCAAGCTTTAATGACATAATTCACTCAGCTTCTAACTCAACTCCCACAATTTATAGTGATTTTTCCAAAATCACTTTACTGCTGCTGTCCTAAAGAGATTATTGGCAATTCACTCTTTCACACATTCTTTGTATACATATTATTTAATTATTTCACCCTAGATATTATTAGCTAAATAGATCAATTGTACATATATACCGCCAAGACCGTACGTAATAATCTTACTAATACATAACACTACTCAAATTCTTCGAAAGCATACTAACAAAAATATCATGTACTATGCCGAACCTTTAGGAAATCAAGCACCTAATTTATCCATTTCAAAACACCCAATCGGCATTTGCTCAAGACATTAAGCAAAGTCTAGGTTCGGCTATTACACATATGAGTATTAGAAATTATAGTTTTTAACAAGATCAACTTCTTTCATCAACAATTTCTTCATCAAACTTAAAGATAAAAATCAAATTCCTTCCTTATCTACCATAACCGAATGTTCAATTCAACCATCCAAATTCAAAGTTTTGGCATGGGCTAAGTAAGTAGCATGATGAGTAACCTAAAACAAACTAGAATTTAAAAAAAATCTAACTTGATTTACTAACCTTCCTTAGGTTTCAATGGCCGAATGTTTGCTCCCCTTTCTCTCCCTTTTGGTTCGGCTAAGAAGAACAAAGTTAAGACTTTGTTTTCTTCCCATTCTTCCTATTATTCATTATGTCTCCAATAACCCAATTTCCTATTATAATATCTAATTCAACAAATAAATTGCCCATCATCAATCCATCTTGGCCGGCCACTATAAGGGAATTGGGCAAATTTGACATGCAAGTCCACCTTTGTGTTGACATGCACTAATAAGCCCTTTAAAATTAGCCTATCATATTCACCATGTCTCATGTTGATCCCTATTTAATAATTCCTCATACAATTGGCAAAATTAGGGAATGAAATTTCCACATATGCATGTACACACATAATAAGCATAGAATATAACAATTAATTATTTTCATAACTCGGTTTTGTGGTCCCGAAACCACTTCCCGACTAGGGTCAATTTAGGGCTGTCACAACTCTCCCCCACTTAAGAAATTTTCGTCCCCGAAAAACTTACCGGTAAATAGGTTTGGGTATCGTTCTTTCATCGAGCTCTCGGTCTCCCAAGTAGCTTCCTCGACCCCGTGTTTGAGCCATAACACCTTTACTAGCGGAACTCTTTTGTTTCGCAACTCCTTCACTTCACGAGCTAGGATACGCATCGGTTCTTCTTCATAGCTCATGTCGACTTGAATTTCAACCTCTGATGGGCTAATTATATGCGATGGATCAGATCGATAGCGTCGAAGCATCGAAACATGAAAGACGTCATGAATCTTTTCAAGCTCTGGGGGCAAAATCAATCTATACGCAACCGGACCAACTCGTTCGGAGATTTCGTACGGCCCGATGAATCTTGGGCTCAACTTGCCCTTATGGCCGAACCTGAGTATCTTTTTCCAAGGTGAAACCTTAAGGAACACTTTGTCTCCCACCTGATACTCGATGTCTTTTCGTTTCAAATCTGCGTACGACTTCTGACGATCCGTGGCTATCTTCAGACTTTCACGGATTACCTTTACTTTCTGTTCAGCATCTCTAATCAAATCAACTCCGAAAATTTTACTTTCACCGAGCTCGGTCCAAAACAATGGTGTACGGCATTTACGACCGTACAAAGCCTCGTAAGGTGCCATCTTAATACTTGATTGAAAACTATTGTTGTAAGCGAATTCAATCAAAGGTAAGTACCGTTCCCATGAACTACTGAACTCGAGGATGCAACATCTCAACATATCCTCAAGTATCTGAATTATCCGCTCGGATTGACCATCGGTTTGGGGGTGAAAAGCAGTGCTAAAATGCAGCTTGGTACCCAGAGCTTCTTGCAATTTCTTCCAAAATCGTGAGGTGAATCTCGGATCTCTATCCGACACGATAGAAACAGGTACCCCGTGTAATCTCACAATTTGATAAACGTACAATTCAGCTAGTTTATCCAATGAAAAATCCGTACGTACGGGGATGAAATGAGCCGACTTAGTCAGTCTATCAACAACAACCCATATCGCATCCTTCTTACTTGCTGACAAGGGCAGTCCGGACACAAAGTCCATTGTGACTCGATCCCATTTCCACTCGGGTATCATGATCGGCTGGAGTAATCCTGAAGGCACTTGATGTTCCGCTTTCACTTGTTGACATATTAAACATCTCGAAACAAAGTCGGAGATGTCCCGTTTCATACCATGCCACCAAAATTGACGTTTCAAATCGTTGTACATTTTCGTACTCCCCGGGTGAATTGACATTCGGCTACAATGGGCTTCGTTCAGAATCATTGAAATGAGTTCCGAATTCCTTGGAACACACAACCGATTTCTGAACCTCAAACAATCATCGTCATCAATTTGAAACTCTGATCCCTCGTTCGGAAAACACTTAGTCCGTTTTGCAACCAATTCATCATCGACTTTCTGAGCTTCACGAATTTGGTGAGTCAATAATGGTTTAGCTTTTAATTCAGCTACTAACACATTGTCTGGTAGAACAGACAAATGCACGTTCATCGCTCGCAAAGCAAACAATGACTTCCGACTTAAGGCGTCCGCAACCACGTTAGCCTTTCCCGGGTGGTAATCAATGACAAGCTCGTAATCTTTCAACAACTCAAGCCAACGTCTTAGTCGCAGATTCAAGTCTCTTTGAGTCATCAAATATTTGAGACTTTTGTGGTCCGAAAATACATGGCACTTCTCACCAAACAGATAATGTCGCCATATTTTTAAAGCAAATACGATGGCAGCTAGTTCGAGATCATGGGTCGGATAATTCCTCTCGTGTGGCTTCAATTGTCTCGACGCATAGGCCACGACTCGACCTTCTTGCATCAATACGCAACCCAACCCAAGTAGGGATGCGTCACTATAGATGACAAACTCTTTACCCGATTCGGGTTGCACCAAAATTGGAGCTTCAGTCAAATGAGTTTTCAGTTGGTCGAAACTTTTCTGACATTTCTCCGTCCACTCGAGCTTAACATCCTTTTGAAGTAGCTTCGTCATTGGTGTGGCTATCATCGAGAAACCTTTCACAAATCGTCGGTAATAACCGGCGAGCCCCAAAAAGCTCCGAACTTCAGTAACATTTCTCGGAGGTTTCCAGTCAAGTATGGCTGAAATTTTGTTCGGGTCAACTCGAACACCCGACGCGGATACCACATGACCCAAGAAGCTAACCTCTCTTAACCAGAACTCACACTTACTGAACTTAGCATATAACTGCTTATCCCGTAAAATTTGCAACACTAGTCTCAGGTGCTCAGCATGTTCGGTCTCATCTCTTGAATAGACCAAGATGTCATCAATGAACACAACTACGAACCGATCCAAATATGGTCTGAAGATCCGATTCATCAAATCCATAAATACTGCCGGGGCATTAGTGAGCCCAAACGGCATCACTAAGAATTCGTAGTGACCGTACCTCGTTCTGAAAGCAGTTTTGGGTACGTCTGAATCTCGAATCCGCAACTGATAATAACCCGATCTCAAATCTATTTTTGAGAACACTGAGGCCCCCCTTTAGTTGATCAAACAAATCATCGATACGCGGTAGTGGGTATTTATTCTTTATCGTCACTTTATTCAGTTGACGATAGTCAATGCACAACCTCATGGTTCCGTCCTTCTTTTTCACGAACAATACTGGTGCACCCCAAGGTGAGAAACTTGGCCGAGCGAAACCTCTATCCGTCAATTCTTGCAGCTGAGCTTTCAACTCTTTTAACTCGGTTGGTGCCATACGATACGGAGCTATCGAGATCGGCGTAGTCCCAGGTACAAGCTCAATACCAAACTCTACCTCCCGAACAGGTGGTAAACCCGGTAATTCTTCCGGAAAAACATCCGGGTATTCACAAACCACCGGCACAGATTCGGGTTTCTTTTCTAATTCTTTGTCATCAAGCACATATGCAAGGTATGCTTCGCACCCTTTTCTCACATATTTCTGTGCCAACATTGCTGATATTACAGCTGGTATCCCCTCCAAGTCCGCGGACTCAATTCGGACTACTTCGTTATTTGCGCACCTCAAATCAATAGTCTTGCTCTTGCAATTCACAATCGCATCATGCACGGTCAACCAATCCAACCCAAGGATAACATCAAATTCATCAAACGGCAAAAGCATCAAGTCCGCTGGAAAACAGGAACCTCGAATTGCTAGGGACATTTCTTACACACTTTGTCGACAAGTACATAACGACCCAAGGGATTTGACACCCGAATTACAAACTCAGTAGACTCGATAGGTAAAGTCTTACTGGATGCTAAGGTTTCACATATGTAAGAATGAGTAGAACCGGGGTCAATCAAAGCAATTACATTAGTATCAAAGAGAGTAAAAGTACCGGTAATAACATCAGGCGAAGAAGCATCCTCGCGGGCACGTATAGCATATGCTCTAGCAGGTGCACGAGCCTCGGATCTGGTCGTAGCATCTCTAGATCCTCTCTGACCACCACTAGCATTGCCCGTATTTCTAGATGGTCTACCTCGAGCAGTGGTAGCACCCGGTCTCCCACTCTGATTTACATTCTGTTCAGACAGCCTCGGGCAATCTTTAATGAAGTGGTCCACTGATCCGCACTTGTAACAGGAGCGGTCATGGAATCTACAACTCCCCAAATGCCATTTACCGCAATGTCGACATTCCGTTCGGCCTCGACGTTCGTTCCCAACACTGGCAACCGAAGTGCCTCGTGTACCCACAGGGGGTCGATCACGATCTCGTCTAAAAGGCCCGAAGTGCCTCTAGACCGGCACACATCATCTCGAAATTTCTTCGATGCCTGTCGAAGAGACTTTCCCGAGGATCTTTTACGAAACTCCCCAGTTCCCACATCAACTTTTTGTTTTTCCTTTCTAAGCTCTTCGGCTTTACAAGCTCGCTCGACAAGTACTACGAACTCTCGTATTTCAAGAATGCCAACGAACATTTTTATATCTTCATTCAGCCCATCTTCGAAGCGTTTACACATGACAGCCTCGGACGAAACACATTCCCGAGCGTATCTACTAAGTCTAACAAATTTTCGCTCGTAATCAGTAACTGACATAGAACCTTGCTTAAGTTCAAGAAATTCCTTCCGTTTTTGATCAACAAATCTCTGACTGATATACTTTTTCCGAAACTCAGTTTGGAAAAACTCCCAAGTTACTTGCTCCCGGGGCACAACAGAAGTCAGAGTACTCCACCAATAGTAGGCAGAATCACGTAGCAAGGAGATAGCACACTTTAGGCATTCATCGGGTGTACAAGATAGCTCATCGAGTACCCGGATAGTGTTGTCCAACCAAATTCAGCTTGCTCGGCATCGTCGCTATCCGTAGCTTTAAATTCAGTAGCCCCATGTTTTCGGATTCGGTCAACTGGGGGCTTATTTGACCTTATTTGGTCAGTTACCGGAGGTATTGTAGGTGCGGGGGTGGTGTTTGTCGGGAATGGAGGTTGTGGAACAGCCGTATTAGTTCGAATGTATTGGTTGAACCAATCATTCATCACGCTATAGAAAGCTTGTCTAGCTTCATCGTTCGGGTTACTCGCATTAGGTTGAGAGTCCACCGGCGCTGTCCCTTGTGCGGGAGCAGGCGCTACACTCTCAAGATCATCAGCTACCGCTCGGTTGGGATCGGGATCCATTACTATAAATAAACACATTTGCAAATGTCAGAAATCACCACACTATCAATTAATCACATAAATGGCATGTATAGCTAGACCCCAACACATTACGGTAGTCCTAGAATCGACTAAACCGTAGCTCTGATACCACTCAATTGTAACGCCCCGAACCCGAGACCGTCACCGGAGTCGAATACGAGGTGTTGACAGACTTTTTAAAAATTTTTCCAGACACTGCCCAGTCTGAGTACTAGTCGCTTCAAAAATCATATCTTGAGTTTCACAACTCGAAAATCAGTTTTGTGATTTTTCCCTGAAACTAGACTCATGTCCCACCTATATATTTTTTCTAGAATTTTTGGTCGGGCCAATTAGTACAGTTTATTAGTCAAAGTCTCTCATGTTACAGGGGTCGACTACACTGACCTTTTCCCATTACGACTGAGATATCTCTCTGCACAGGGCTTCAATACTAATGCCGTTTGTTTCTATGGAAACTAGACTCAGAGAGGAATCCATACATATATGGTAAGACCCTAATTATCTCTGGAAAATTTATAGTGAATTTCCAAAGGCGGAACAGTGAATCCAGAAACTGTTCTGGCCCTGTTCCACAAGAACCCGAATATCTCTTTCTGTACTGTTCCTATAATTGTTTCGTTACTTCCATATGAAAGTAGATTCATCAAGGTTCGATTACATAATTTATTCACTATTTAATTCCACTCCTACGAATTTATGTGATTTTTCAATTCTACACCACCGTTGCTGTCAAATCTGTTTTCAAGATAAACTTTACCTATTTTGTGGTTACCATGGACCAACTAGGGTTTTGCCATACATAGGTCCACATGTGATCATATTTAGCCATTCCAATGGCTGATCATTAGCCCAACACTTCCATTTCAATCCATAGTCACATCGTGAAACCATATATATACATACATAAACACAAATGGTCTAATGCCATACTCCACATCTACAAGCCATTTTCGCATGGCTTTACACACATACATCACAAAAGAACTTAAACAACAGGGGTAGTCCTATACATGCCATATCCAGAGTTCAACTAAGAGTACCAAAGAGCTTGATAGTGTAGATGACTTCGACTTCACTGATCCCGAATCCGATAGCTAACGAACAAAATCTATAAAACAGAGAGCCAAAGCAACCGGGTAAGCATTTTAAGCTTAGTAAGTCTCAAGTAATGAAATCGGCTTTAACTACAGTATTACATTCACATAGCTAACTAAGTCACTTTAATAACACACATTTTCATAATCATACTTCATCAACATATATACACAAGGTATCAACCTTTCTAAAAGCCGAAAAATTCGTTAGCCGATCACACGAATACTATTAAAATGAATCGACTTTTCCAATGCACATGCAAACATACCGTATCGTTCGGGTTGGTCGAGCATATTTATTAAATTAGTTACAGCACAAAACGCTCACATTCAAACCCAAGTTCTTCGGTATTTAACCGAATACAGCCGCAAACATATTTGCCTTCGGGTCTTAACCCGGACATATGAACTCGCATAATTGCCTTCGGTCTTAGCCCGGATATATCATCCCGCATAATTGCTTCGGTCATAGCCCGGATATAACTCGCATAATTGCCTTCGGGTCTAGCCCGGATATGTCAACTCTCATAATTGCCTTCGGTCATAACCCGGATATATCAACTCGCATAATTGCCTTCGGGTCTTAGCCCGGATATGTCAACTCGCATAATTGCCTTCGGGTCTTAGCCCGGATATGTCACTCGCATAATTGCCTTCGGTCATAACCCGATATATCAACTCGCATAATTGCCTTCGGGTCTTAGCCCGGATATGTCAACTCGCATAATTGCCTTCGGGTCTTAGCCCGGATATAATCCAATGTTCATGCACACATATGTCAATAATCATAACACATCCATATCATTTCTTCGTTACTAAGGCTCAAACACAAAACATTTATTAAACCTTTCAAATTTCGGCTCAGTAGCCGCACACAAAGAGCATAATTTCAATTGGCTTTAATACATAGTCTCTAAGCACATTCGACTATCCGTCATAGTATGACTATTCATTTCAATATAATTCAAGTAGGGTCATTACTCGAAGACTTACCTCAAATGCCGTCGAACGACTTCAACGGCTATTCAATTCTTTTCCTTCCCTTTATCGGATCTAGTTCCCCTTTGCTCTGAGCTTAAGTTCAACAAAATTTAAAATAGTCATTAATCGACTATTCAAGTATTACTTTCAGAATAATATATATATTGATCCGACTTTCACACACATAGATTATAGTAAGCTTTATATTAATCAATAAATAATTCATCGGCAAACTTTCATTAATGTTTACAACAAAATCACATATTCACTACGAGCTGTTTCCTGAGCAGTAGTTACTAAATTACTTATAACTGGAGCTACTAAACTCCAAATCACTTGCCGTTAATTTTCCCTGAATATAGACTCGTATATCTTCCATCCATAAAATTTTCAGAATTTAGGCTTGGCCAATCATACCAGATTTTTCTTAAAGTTTCCCCTGTTCACTGTTTGACTATTCTGACCACTCTTCACTACGAATCCAATTTCTCACTTTACAGAATTCAAAATGTGTTGTATTTGATCTCATTAGAAACTAGACTCATTAAGGAGTCTAAGCATATAAATTTTATCTTATAATCATTTTGTACAATTTATAATGATTTTCTAAAAACAGAACAGGGAATCCAGCAGTCATTATGACTCAGCCCCACAATGCTTCAAATATCTCAAGATCGGTAACTCTTTTGTTTTATAGTTTCTTTTGTAAGAAATAACTCTTCAGCTTTATGACATAATTCACTCAGCTTCTAACTCAACTCCACAATTTATAGTGATTTTCCAAAATCATTTACTGCTGCTGTCCTAAAGAGATTATTGGCATTCCTCTTTCACAATTCTTTGTATACATATTATTTAATTATTTCACCTAGATATTATTAGCTAAATAGATCAATTGTACATATATACGCAAACCGTACGTAATATTACTATACATAACACTACTCAAATTCTTCGAAGCATACTAACAAAATATCATGTACTATGCCGAACTTTAGGAAATCAAGCACTAATTTACCATTTCAAAACCCATCGCATTTGCTCAAGA
>NC_053427.1:53916981-54026387 GCF_007990345.1 Gossypium hirsutum
ATGAGTATGAACTTAGCATAGATGAACTCTTGGTAAGATTCTAATGAGTAAGTTATGTATAAGATACATGATGATATTATAATAACTTATGTGGCATGATTCACGCTCCCCTCAACGGCATAATCATCGGGGACACCTGGTTCTAATATTGAGTATGGCATGTAACGGGACTGTCATTGTATGTGCATTGTAGCCAAATTGTTGCATTGTACAAGTTGAAAATCATTGTAAATGCCCATTGAATTACCTAATATGGCTAAGTAAAATATAAATGATGTTCCATGAATTTGATTTGCATGGTTAGAGATAAGTAAGATTTGTATCATAGAAATAACAATAATTGACGTTGGATGACTTCGTTGTATGTACATACTTGAGTTGTGTTTTGTTGTGTAGTTGGTGCAAGTAAAGGTGCAAAAGCTTGGTAAATACCTTATTAGTCACACAGACAGAGACACTACCGGTGTCTCAGCGGTGAAAAACACAGCCAAGGACATGGGCATCTGTCCCGTGCCATGTGAAGTCTGCCATTTATTTATGAAAAATTTGAAAATTAAATCGCCACACGGCCTAGCACAACGGGCGTTGACTTGGCCGTTTGACTTCCTTGGGTGCATGATTCAAAACAGAGAGTTACACCAGGTTAGGGAATGATGTGTGTGACACACGAGCGTGTCCCAACCACACAATGTGTGACCCTATTTTGGTGAAATTTTTTATAAGTGTGGGTAACTTCTAATGCTCATTTAGTCCCGAACCACTCCAATGGATTTTGGGCCTGTAGGCTCGTTTAGGGTGATAGGATAGTATGAAAAAGTTTAAATTGGATTGGAAATTACATCTCAGTTTGTATGATCTTATTTTAAGTCCAAAAGCCTCGTACCCATTCCGGCATTGATACGGGTAAGGGTGTTACACAAAAAATAATGGACACATCTATACAATCACTCATAAATCTTAATAGAATCATACTCTTAACACATAACTTCTATTGCATGCTTACCACAATATCATATTCATGCTGCGCATCATACACCTCAGAAAATACATACAATGCTCACTAGAACATACAATCAACATACATACACAACTTATCAAGAAATATGCACCATCAATCATATAATGAAAAATATAATATAAGTTGCAGAATTCGGGTCTAGAGACTCACCTAGAAACCTACCTTTACTTCAACAAAGAGTTTTGTTTCGATGTCTTTCCCATCTAGTAGCAGCAGTTGTTTACAAGTCATGGAATTCCATTAGAACCCCATTTATAGATAGTTTACTAACGTTCAACTATATGCAACCCCATGAGGCCTTTCACTCCATTCCTTATTGTTCTTACACCTTTCATCATCCTTATTTACAAACAAACACAAATACGGGCTATAAGACTTACCAAAAGGTTGAATCATCCATTAATAAATGAGGTCTAGCCCTACTTATCGAAGAAGAAGGAACATTTAGTTAAACAAAAGAACTAGAATATAAAGTAGAAAGTAAAGTCATCTAGAAATTTCTCCTTTACTAGATATAAGCTCCAGTCCCCTACTGTGACTTGACAAATGACGATATTTACTTAACCCAAACTTCTAATTCCCACAAAAATTAGAGGAACGTAAAAAAATTGGTGAAGATTTTGTTACTATTTGATAGTCACGGAGAGGATCTAATCAATATATTGACTCCCAGCTAATCCCAATACGAAAACCAACTAGAACAGTGCTCATGTAAACCAGTCAAACTAACCTGGTGGATTCAGTATGGCATGGTCTAAAGATAATCAAATCTCCTATAACTTCTCATACACTTGATAAGCTCTTCAGCTCAGACCAAACTCACGTACTCTCTTGGGCGTAAGATTCTTACTGAAAGAACCATGTAATAAATCCTTAGATGTCGCTAACAAGTTGAATGCTAGATGTCTCAATACTCAACTTGCCACAGTCGACAGGGGTGAAATGGCATCACAGTGCACCAAATAGTTACATACATGCCTTACCCTCATTAATCTGCCGTTTGAGGTGACATATGGTGCCTACATGGAAAAATGATCATACTTATAAGACTTTATAAATAGAATTTGATCATAAGTAGGAATACTTAAACTGTGATTTGTGTAATGTATGTGTAAATGCCTAGATAATAATGTTAATTATAATTGAATGTGCCCTAGTAGACTAGTGAAATTTTAGGATATGGTTGACATCCAATTAGGAGCTAAGCATATAGGTTCTATCGGAAGTTTGCACTATTGCACTTTATATCACTTGGGCCTTGCACTAGTGCACTGGTGATGTGACAGCCCAAAACTGACCCTAGTCGGGAAGTGGTTTCGGGACTGCTAAACCGAGTCACCGAAATGTTTGAATGTGATATTATTGTCTAAATATGTGATTATGAATGTGTGGAAAATTTCAAGCTTCGATTAGTCAATTGCATGTGAATTTAGTCCATAGGACTTATTGAGAAAGTTTTAAAAATGTGATAGGGTAATTTATAAGGACCAATTTAAGCAAGGAGTGAAAATATTGGCTTTGCATGTCAATACCCTTTTTTATACATAGTGGCCGGCCATGATGGAGCATATATTAGACTATGTGGTAAATTTCCATGAAGTGGACATTATTTAAGTAAAAGAAAAGAAATGATAAAAGAAATATTAAGGATACTAAAAGAAAAAAAAAGAAGGAGGAGGTTATCACCTTGTTCATCTGGCCGGTTGTAGAGAGGAAGAGAGGAGGTAGCATTCGGTCATTGAACCTAAGGAAGGTTAGTCTTTGTTTGGTTTTGATAATTTTCACATTTTGATATCATTGCTTTGTGTTCTTAAACCCATGGTTCAATTTTGTGAATTGATGATGATTTGTGTTTGCCATTGATGAGTGCTTGAGCTTTTTGATAGTTGTTGATGAAAAATGAAAGATATGTTAAAGATTAATATGTTTGTGTTGAAGTTTTTGGTGATTTTGAGTAGTTAGGGCTAAATTACAAAAATAAATTTTTGAAGGATCAAAGGTGAAATAAATGAAATGTATGGACTTATATGGTACTAGGAGATTCGGCCTTAAGGAGTGTGACCAAATTTTGTGTATTTGTGTTTTGTGAATAAAGACTAAATTGTGAAAGTGCGAATATTAGGGGTAAAAATGTAATTTACCCATTTATGCGTTATTAGACTAAATTGAATGAAATATGTTAAAACGAGATTTATTGAATATGTTAAGATCAAGAACCAGAATGGATTGATCGGGAAATCGAAGTAGTTGATAGCCGATCATAGTCGACGACATCCGAAGTTATAAGCAATTAGATATTAAAATTCGGAATAAATGTTATTATATTGCTGAAATGGAAATATGTAATGTATATATAGTGATATGATATGTTGAATTATATGTTAAATTAAGGCTTGGTAAGCTAGCTATTAAGGTGAAATGCTAATGTTAGTATTTGATTTGGTAATAATCTGTTTGGGGACAGCAGCAGTAAGGTGATTTGGAAAATCGCCATAATTGTAGGAGTTGAATTAGAAGCTGAGTGAATTATGTCATTAAGCTTGAAGAGTCTATTTCTTACAAAGAAACTATAAAAACAAAAGAGTTACCGATCTTGAGATATTTGAAGTATTGTGGGGCTGAGTCAAAATGACTACTGGATTCCCTGTTCTGTTTTAGAAAATCATTATAAATTGTACAAAATGATTATAAGATAAATTATATGCTTAGACTCCTTAATGAGTCTAGTTCAATGAGATCAAATACAACACATTTTGAATTCTGTAAAATGAGAAATTGGATTCGTAGTGAAGAGTGGTCAGATAGTCAAACAGTGAAACAGGGAAACTTTAAGAAAATCTGGTATTGATTGGCCAAGCCTAAAATTCTGAAAATTTTATGGATGGAAGATATACGAGTCTATATTCAGGAAAATTAACGGCAAGTGATTTGGAGTTTAGTAGCTCCAGTTATAAATATTTAGTAACTACTGCTCAGGAAACAGCTCGTAGTGAATATGTGATTTTGTTGTAAACATTAATGAAATTTGCCAATGAATTATTTATTGATTATTATAAAGCTTACTATAATCTATGTGTGTGAAAGTCGATCAATATATATTATTCTGAAAGTAATACTTGAATAGTCGATTAATGACTATTTTAAATTTTGTTGAATTAAGCTCAAGAGCAAAGGGGAACTAGATCCGATAAAGGGAAGGAAAAAGTAATTGAATAGCCATGAAGTCGTTCGACGACATTGAGGTAAGTCTTCGAGTAATGACCCTACTGAATTATATTGAAATGATTAGTCATACTATGACGGATAGTCGAATGTGCTTAGAGACTATGTTATAAAGCCGATTGAAATCATGCTCTTTGTGTGTGGCTATTGAGCCGAAATTTGAAAGGTTTAATAAATGTTTTGTGTTTGAGCCTTAGTAACGAAGAATGATATGGATGTGTTATGATTATTGATATATGTGTGCATGAGCATTGGAATATATCCGGGCTAAGACCCGAAGGCAATTACGCGAGTTGATATATCCGGGCTAAGACCCGAAGGCAATTATGCAAGTTGATATATCCGGGCTAAGACCCGAAGGCAATTATGCAAGTTGATATGTCCGGGTTAAGACCCGAAGGCAAATGTGTTTGCGGCTATATCCGGTTAAATACCGAAGAGACTTGGGTTTGAATGTGAGCGCTTGGTGCTGTAATAATTCTATTAATACGCTCGACTAACCGAACGATAAGGTATGTTTGCATGTGCTTCAGAAAAGTCGATTAGTTTTAAATAGTCTTCGTGAAATCGACTAATGAATTTTGGCTTTTAGAAAGGTTGATACCTTGTGTATATATGTTGATGAAGTGTGAAGTAAGTATGATTATGAGAATGTGTGTTAATAAAGTGACTTAGTTAGCTATGTGAATGTAATACTGTAGTCAAAGCCGATTTCATTACTTGAAACTTACTAAGCTTAAAATGCTTACTCGGTTGCTTTGGCTCTCTGTTTTATAGATTTTGTTCGTTAGCTATCGGATTCGGGATCAGCGAAGTCGAAGTCATCCACACTATCAAAGCTCTTTTGGTACTCTTTTAGTTGAACTCTGATATGGCATGTATAGGACTACCCCTGTTGTTTAAGTACTTTTTGTGATGTATGTGTGTAAAGCCATGCGAAAATGGCTCGTAGAAGTGGAGTATGGCATTAGACCATTTGTGTTTATGTATGTATATATGGTTTCACGATGTGACTATGGTTTGGAATGGAAGTGTTGGGCAAATGATCAGCCATTGGAATGGCTAAATATGATCATATGTGGACCTATGTATGACAAAACCCTAGTTGGTCCATGGTAACCACGAAATAGGTAAAGTTTACCTTGAAAACAGATGCTGACAGCAGCAGTGGTGTGGATTTGAAAATCACAAAAATTTGTAGGAATGGAATTAAATAGTGAATAAATTATGTAATCGAACCTTGATGAATCTTTTTCATATGAAAGTAACGAAACAATCATATGAACAGTATATTAAGAGATATTAAAGTTCTCGTGAAACAGGGCCAGAACGGTTTCTGGATCTCCTGTTTCGACTTTGAAAATTTACCTTAAATTAACCAGAGATAATTAGGAGTCATACCATATATGTATAGATTCCTCTCTGAGTCTAGTTTCTATAGAAACAAACGCATCAGTATTGGAGCCCTGTACAAGGAGATATCCAAGTCGTAATGCGCAAAGGTCAGGGTAGTCGATCCCTGTAACATGGGAGACTTTGACTAATAACTGTACTAATTGGCCCACCAAAAATTCTAGAAAAAAATATGTAGATGGGCATGTGAGTCTAGTTTCAGGGAAAAATCACGAAACTGATTTTGAGTTGTGAAACTCAAGATATGATTTTTAAAGCGACTATTACGCAGATTGGCAGTGTCTGGAAAATTTTTAAAAGTCTGTTAACACCTCGTGTTCGACTCCGGTGACGGTCTCGGGTTCGGGGTGTTACAATTGATTGGTATCAGAGCTACGGTTTAGTCGATTCTAGGACTACCGTAATGCGTTGGGTCTAGCTATACATGCCATTTTATGTGATTATTTGATAGTGTGGATATTTCTGACATTTGCAAATGTGTTTATTTATAGTAATGGATCCGATCCCGACCGAGCGGTAGCTGATGATCTTGAGAGTGTAGCGCCTGCTCCCGCACAAGGGAAGCGCCGGCGGACTCTCAACCTAATGCTAGTAACCCGAATGATGAAGCTAGACAAGCTTCTATAGCGTGATGAATGATTGGTTCAACCAATACATTCGAACTAATACGGCTGTTCCACAACCTCCATTCCGACAAACACCACCCCGCACCTACAATACCTCCGGTAACTGACCAAATAAGGTCAAATAAGCCCCAGTTGACAGAATCCGAAAACATGGGGCTACTAATTTAAAGCTACGGATAGCGACGATGCCGAGCAAGCTGAATTTTGGTTGGACAACACTATCCGGGTACTCGATGAGCTATCTTGTACACCCGATGAATGCCTAAAGTGTGCTATCTCCTTGCTACGTGATTCTGCCTACTATTGGTGGAGTACTCTGACTTCTGTTGTGCCCCGGAGCAAGTAACTTGGGAGTTTTTCCAAACTGAGTTTCGGAAAAAGTATATCAGTCAGAGATTTGTTGATCAAAAACGGAAGGAATTTCTTGAGCTTAAGCAAGGTTCTATGTCAGTTACTGATTACGAGCGAAAATTTGTTAGACTTAGTAGATACGCTCGGGAATGTGTTTCGTCCGAGGCTGTCATGTGTAAACGCTTCGAAGATGGGCTGAATGAAGATATAAAAATGTTCGTTGGCATTCTTGAAATACGAGAGTTCGTAGTACTTGTCGAGCGAGCTTGTAAAGCCGAAGAGCTTAGAAAGGAAAAACAAAAAGTTGATGTGGGAACTGGGAGTTTCGTAAAAGATCCTCAGGAAAGTCTCTTCAACAGGCATCGAAGAAATTTCGAGATGATGTGGGCCGGTCTAGAGGCACTTCGGGCCTTTTTAGACGAGATCGTGATCGACCCCCTGTGGGTACACGAGGCACTTCGGTCGCCAGTGTTGGAATGAACGTCGAGACAGAATGGAATGTCGACATTGCGGTAAATGGCATTCGGGGAGTTGTAGATTCCATGACCGCTCCTGTTACAAGTGCGGATCAGTGGACCACTTCATTAAAGATTGCCCGAGGCTGTCTGAACAGAATGTAAATCAGAGTGGGAAACCGGGTGCTACCACTGCTCGAGGTAGACCATCTAGAAATACGGGCAATGCTAGTGGTGGTCAGAGAGGATCTAGAGATGCTACGACCAGATCCGAGGCTCGTGCACCTGCTAGAGCATATGCTATACGTGCCCGCGAGGATGCTTCTTCGCCTGATGTTATTACCGGTACTTTTACTCTCTTTGATACTAATGTAATTGCTTTGATTGACCCCGGTTCTACTCATTCTTACATATGTGAAACCTTAGCATCCAGTAAGACTTTACTATTGAGTCTACTGAGTTTGTAATTCGGGTGTCAAATCCCTTGGGTCGTTACGTGCTTGTCGACAAAGTGTGTAAGAAATGTCCCCTAGAAATTCGAGGTTCCTGTTTTCCAGCGGACTTGATGCTTTTGCCGTTTGATGAATTTGATGTTATTCTCGGGTTGGATTGGTTGACCGTGCATGATGCGGTTGTGAATTGCAAAAGCAAGACTATTGATTTGAGGTGCGCAAATAACGAAGTAATCCGAGTTGAGTCTACGGACTTGGATGGGTTGCCAGCTGTAATATCCTCAATGTTGGCCCAGAAATATGTAAGAAAAGGGTGCGAAGCATACCTTGCGTATGTACTGGATGACCAAGAATTAGAAAGGAAACCTGAATCTGTGCCGGTGGTTTGTGAATACCCGGATGTTTTTCCTGAAGAATTGCCGGGTTTACCACCTGTTCGGGAGATAGAGTTTGGTATTGAGCTTGTACCTGGGACTACGCCGATTTCGATAGCTCCGTATCGTATGGCACCAACTGAGTTAAAAGAGTTGAAAGCTCAGCTGCAAGAATTGACGGATAGAGGTTTCGCTCGGCCAAGTTTCTCACCTTGGGGTGCACCAGTATTGTTCGTGAAAAAGAAGGACGGAACCATGAGGTTGTGCATTGACTATCGTCAACTGAATAAAGTAACGATAAAGAATAAATATCCATTACCGCGTATTGATGATTTGTTTGATCAACTAAAGGGGGCCTCAGTGTTCTCAAAAATAGATTTGAGATCAGGTTATTATCAGTTGCGGATTCGAGATTCGGACGTACCCAAAACTGCTTTCAGAACGAGGTACGGTCACTACGAATTCTTAGTGATGCCGTTTGGGCTCACTAATGCCCCTGCAGTATTTATGGATTTGATGAATCGGATCTTCAGACCATATTTGGATCGGTTCGTAGTTGTGTTCATTGATGACATCTTGGTCTATTCAAGAGATGAGACCGAACATGCTGAGCACCTGAGACTAGTGTTGCAAATTTACGGGATAAGAGTTATATGCTCAGTTCAGTAAGTGTGAGTTCTGGTTAAGAGAGGTTAGCTTCTTGGGTCATGTGGTATCCGCATCGGGTATTCGAGTTGACCCGAACAAAATTTCAGCCATACTTAACTGGAAACCTCCGAGAAATATTACTGAGGTTCGGAGCTTTTTGGGGCTCGCCGGTTATTACCGACGATTTGTCAAAGGTTCTCGATGATAGCCACACCAATGACGAAGCTACTTCAAAAGGATGTTAAGTTCGAATGGACGGAGAAGTGTCAGAAAAGTTTCGATCAACTGAAAACTCATTTGACTGAAGCTCCAATTCTAGTGCAACCCGAATCAGGCAAGGAGTTTGTCATTTATAGTGACGCATCCCTACTTGGGTTGGGTTGCGTGTTGATGCAAGAAGGTCGAGTGGTGGCCTATGCGTCGAGACAATTAAAGCCACATGAGAAAAATTATCCGACCCATGATCTCGAACTAGCTGCCATCGTATTTGCTTTAAAAATATGGCGACATTACTTATTTGGTGAAAAGTGCCATGTATTTTCGGATCACAAAAGTCTCAAATATTTGATGACTCAGAGAGACTTAAATCTGCGACAAAGCGTTGGCTTGAGTTGTTGAAAGATTACGAGCTTGTCATTGATTACCACCCGGGAAAGGCTAATGTGGTTGCGGACGCCTTAAGCCGGAAATCATTGTTTGCTTTACGAGCGATGAATGTACACTTGTCTGTTCTACCCGACAATGTGTTAGTAGCTGAATTAAAAGCCAAACCATTATTGATTCATCAAATTCGTGAAGCCCAGAAAGTTGATGATGAATTGGTTGCAAAACGGGCTGAGTGTGTTCGAACAAGGAATCGGAGTTTCAAATTGATGGTGATGATTGTTTGAGGTTCAGAAGTCGTTTATGTGTTCCAAGGAATTCGAAACTCATTTCGATGATTCTGAACGAAGCCCATTGTAGCCGAATGTCAATTCACCCGGGGAGTACAAAAATGTACAACGATTTGAAACATCGGTTTTGGTGGCATGGTATGAAACGAGACATCTCCGACTTTGTTTCGAGATGTTTAATATGTCAACAAGTGAAAGCGAACATCAAGTGCCTTCAGGACTACTTCAGCCGATCATGATACCCGAGTGGAAATGGGATCGAGTCACAATGGACCTTGTGTCCGGACTGCCATTGTCAGCAAGTAAGAAAGATGCGATTTGGGTTGTTGTCGATAGACTAACTAAGTTGGCTCACTTTATCCCCGTGCGTACGGATTTTTCATTGGATAAACTAGCTGAATTGTATGTTTCTCAGATTGTGAGATTACACGGGGTACCGATTTCTATTGTGTCGGATAGAGATCCGAGATTCACCTCGCGATTTTGGAAGAAATTGCAAGAAGCTTTGGGTACCAAGCTGCATTTTAGCACCGCTTTTCATCCACAAACCGATGGTCAATCCGAGCGGATAATTCAGATACTTGAGGATATGTTGAGATGTTGCATCCTCGAGTTCAGTAGTTCATGGGAACAGTATTTACCTTTGATTGAATTCGCTTACAACAATAGTTTTCAATCAAGTATTAAGATGGCACCTTACGAGGCTTTGTACGGTCGTAAATGCCGTACACCATTGTTTTGGACCGAGCTCGGTGAAAGTAAAATTTTCGGAGTTGATTTGATTAAAGATGCCGAGCAGAAAGTAAAGGTAATCCGTGAAAGTCTGAAGGTAGCCACAGATCGTCAAAAGTCGTATGCGGATTTGAAAAGAAAAGACATTGAATATCAGGTTGGAGATAAAGTGTTTCTTAAAGTTTCGCCTTGGAAAAAGGTACTCAGATTCGGCCGTAAGGGCAAATTGAGTCCGAGGTTCATTGGGCCGTATGAAATATCCGAAAGAATTGGTCCAGTGGCATATAGATTGATTTTACCCCCTGAACTTGAAAGGATTCACAACGTTTTTCATGTTTCGATGCTTCGACGTTATAGATCCGATCTGTCACATGTGATTAATCCCTCGGAAGTTGAAATTCAATCTGACTTGAGTTATGAAGAAGAACCGATTCGTATCCTAGCTCGTGAAGTGAAAGAGTTGCGAAATAGAAGGGTTCCGTTGGTTAAGGTGTTATGGCTCAAACACGGGATCGAGGAAGCTACTTGGGAAACTGAGAGCTCGATGAAAGAACGATACCCAAACCTATTCACCGGTAAGATTTTTGGGGACGAAAATTTCTTAAGTGGGGGAGAGTTGTGACAGCCCAAAACTGACCCTAGTCGGGAAGTGGTTTCGGGACTGCTAAACCGAGTCACCGAAATGTTTGAATGTGATATTATTGTCTAAAATATGTGATTATGAATGTGTGGAAAATTTCAAGCTTCGATTTAGTCAATTGCATGTGAATTTAGTCCATAGGACTTATGTGAGAAAGTTTTAAAAATGTGATAGGGTAATTTATAAGGACCAATTTAAGCAAGGAGTGAAAATATTGGCTTTGCATGTCAAATACCCTTTTTTATACATAGTGGCCGGCCATGATGGAGCATATATTAGACTATGTGGTAAATTTCCATGAAGTGGACATTATTTAAGTAAAAGAAAAGAAATGATAAAAGAAATATTAAGGATACTAAAAGAAAAAAAAAGAAGGAGGGAGGTTATCACCTTGTTCATCTTGGCCGGTTGTAGAGAGGAAGAGAGGAGGGTAGCATTCGGTCATTTGAAACCTAAGGAAGGTTAGTCTTTTGTTTGGTTTTTGATAATTTTCACATTTTTGATATCATTGCTTTGTGTTCTTTAAACCCCATGGTTCAATTTTGTGAATTGATGATGATTTTGTGTTTTGCCATTGATGAGTGCTTGAGCTTTTTGATAGTTGTTGATGAAAAATGAAAGATATGTTAAAGATTAATATGTTTTGTGTTGAAGTTTTTGGTGATTTTGAGTAGTTAGGGCTAAATTACAAAAATAAATTTTTGAAGGACTCAAAGGTGAAATAAATGAAATGTATGGACTTATATGGGTACTAGGAAGATTCGGCCCTTAAGGAGTGTGACCAAATTTTGTGTATTTTGTGTTTTGTGGAATAAAGACTAAATTGTGAAAGTGCGAAATATTAGGGGTAAAAATGTAATTTACCCATTTATGCGTTATTAGACTAAATTGAATGAAAATATGTTAAAACGAGATTTATTTGAATATGTTAAGATCAAGAAACCAAGAAATTGGATTTAGATCGGGGAAAATCGAAAGTAGTTGAGTAGCCGATCAATTAGTCGACGACATCCGAAGAAAGTTATAAGCAATTAGATATTAAAATTTCGGAATAAATGTTAGTTATATATGCTGAAATGGAAATATGATAAATGTATATATAGCTGAATATGATATGTGTGAATTATATGTTAAATTAAGGCTTGGTAAGCTAGCTATTAAGGTGAAATGCTAATGTTAGTATTTGATTTGGTAATAATCTGTTTGGGGACAGCAGCAGTAAGGTGATTTGGAAAATCGCCATAAATTGTAGGAGTTGAATTAGAAGCTGAGTGAATTATGTCATTAAAGCTTGAAGAGTCTATTTTCTTACAAAAGAAACTATAAAAACAAAAGAGTTACCGATCTTGAGATATTTGAAGTATTGTGGGGCTGAGTCAAAATGACTACTGGATTCCCTGTTCTGTTTTAGAAAATCATTATAAATTGTACAAAAATGATTATAAGATAAAATTTATATGCTTAGACTCCTTAATGAGTCTAGTTTCAAATGAGATCAAATACAACACATTTTGAATTCTGTAAAATGAGAAATTGGATTCGTAGTGAAGAGTGGTCAGAATAGTCAAACAGTGAAACAGGGGAAACTTTAAGAAAAATCTGGTATTGATTGGCCAAGCCTAAAATTCTGAAAATTTTATGGATGGAAGATATACGAGTCTATATTCAGGTAAAATTAACGGCAAGTGATTTGGAGTTTAGTAGCTCCATTATAAATAATTTAGTAACTACTGCGCAGGAAAACAGCTCGTAGTGAATATGTGATTTTGTTGTAAACATTAATGAAAATTTGCCAATGAATTATTTATTGATTATTATAAAGCTTACTATAATCTATGTGTGTGAAAGTCAGATCAATATATATTATTCTGAAAGTAATACTTGAATAGTCGATTAATGACTATTTTAAATTTTGTTGAATTAAGCTCAAGAGCAAAGGGGAACTAGATCCGATAAAGGGAAGGAAAAAGTAATTGAATAGCCATCGAAGTCGTTCGACGACATCTGAGGTAAGTCTTCGAGTAATGACCCTACTTGAATTATATTGAAATGATTAGTCATACTATGACGGATAGTCGAATGTGCTTAGAGACTATGTTATAAAGCCGATTGAAATCATGCTCTTTGTGTGTGGCTATTGAGCCGAAATTTGAAAGGTTTAATAAATGTTTTGTGTTTGAGCCTTAGTAACGAAGAAATGATATGGATGTGTTATGATTATTGATATATGTGTGCATGAGCATTGGAATATATCCGGGCTAAGACCCGAAGGCAATTACGCGAGTTGATATATCCGGGCTAAGACCCGAAGGCAATTATGCAAGTTGATATATCCGGGCTAAGACCCGAAGGCAATTATGCAAGTTGATATGTCCGGGTTAAGACCCGAAGGCAAATGTGTTTGCGGCTATATCCGGTTAAATACCGAAGAGACTTGGGTTTGAATGTGAGCGCTTGGTGCTGTAATAAATTCTATTAATACGCTCGACTAAACCGAACGATAAGGTATGTTTGCATGTGCTTCAGAAAAGTCGATTAGTTTTAAATAGTCTTCGTGAAATCGACTAATGAATTTTGGCTTTTAGAAAGGTTGATACCTTGTGTATATATGTTGATGAAGTGTGAAGTAAGTATGATTATGAGAATGTGTGCTAATAAAGTGACTTAGTTAGCTATGTGAATGTAATACTGTAGTCAAAGCCGATTTCATTACTTGAAACTTACTAAGCTTAAAATGCTTACTCGGTTGCTTTGGCTCTCTGTTTTATAGATTTTGTTCGTTAGCTATCGGATTCGGGATCAGCGAAGTCGAAGTCATCCACACTATCAAAGCTCTTTTGGTACTCTTTTAGTTGAACTCTAGATATGGCATGTATAGGACTACCCCTGTTGTTTAAGTACTTTTTGTGATGTATGTGTGTAAAGCCATGCGAAAATGGCTCGTAGAAGTGGAGTATGGCATTAGACCATTTGTGTTTATGTATGTATATATGGTTTCACGATGTGACTATGGTTTGGAATGGAAGTGTTGGGCAAATGATCAGCCATTGGAATGGCTAAATATGATCATATGTGGACCTATGTATGACAAAACCCTAGTTGGTCCATGGTAACCACGAAATAGGTAAAGTTTACCTTGAAAACAGATGCTGACAGCAGCAGTGGTGTGGATTTGAAAAATCACAAAAATTTGTAGGAATGGAATTAAATAGTGAATAAATTATGTAATCGAACCTTGATGAATTATTTTCATATAAAGTAACGAAACAATCATATGAACAGTATATTAAGAGATATTAAAGTTCTCGTGAAACAGGGCCAGAACGGTTTCTGGATCTCCTGTTTCGACTTTGAAAATTTACCTTAAATTAACCAGAAATAATTAGGAGTCATACCATATATGTATAGATTCCTCTCTGAGTCTAGTTTCTATAGAAACAAACGGAATCAGTATTGGAGCCCTGTACAAGAGATATCCAAGTCGTAATGCGCAAAGGTCAGGGTAGTCGATCCCTGTAACATGGGAGACTTTGACTAATAAACTATACTAATTGGCCGACCAAAAATTCTAGAAAAAAATATGTAGATGGGAATGTGAGTCTAGTTTCAGGGAAAAATTACGAAACTGATTTTTGAGTTGTGAAACTCAAGATATGATTTTTAAAGCGACTATTACGCAGATTGGCAGTGTCTGGAAAATTTTTAAAAGTCTGTTAACACCTCGTGTTCGACTCCGGTGACGGTCTCGGGTTCGGGGTGTTACAGTGCAGGGATGTTTTATGCTATTTAAAATTAGCACCTCGGTGCTCATTGGTGTGGTGGAGTCCTTGTACCCGAGTTGGTTTTACTAAAGTTACTATGGACGTACATAGATTACATGTTGATAATCAACTTTAAATGTGACTATAGATGCTAAAAGCAAGACTAACAATCTTGAATTAAATGTCCTGCAACTAAAAGAGATGAAAATAAGGTAAATGAACTTATAAGCAAACAAGAAATTAAATTGATAAGATACTATAGAAGTGTATGTCCTAATTAAAGGAATGAAAATGAAATGGATGGCTCCAACAGAAAATAAGAATCATAAATGAGAATAAATGTATATGCATGTTTTGAAAAGCTAAGAAACAAAAGTTTAAAGAATTACGATGGAGAGTAATTCCATACGAACTTCTCATAAGCTATTGCATAATGAATTATAAAAATGTAAATGGAGCCCATAATTCGATAATTCAAAGAACTTATTACGACACTAGATGCAGCTAAGTGAATCTTATATGACATGCTTAAAGGGAAACAATATTAATAAAAAAATAGGATAATAGTTTTACCCTTAGCTACTTATTCAACTTTTAAAGCTATGCGTTAGTTGTTTAAAATGCATAGGTAAAGGACCTTAATCAGAACTTAAAGCTTGTTCAGGAGCACCTTATCACCATTAAGTTTTAATGTTCTTCTTTAATTATAAATGCTATTGTACTGTTATTGGCATGTACATAGAGGCTTAGACTATCATAAGTGTTATAAGTGTTGGAATGCAAAATCAAGTGTTGTTTGTAACCCTTGAAAGTTAAGATAAGTTTTAATTTATAAATTGGTTTGAAATGTAAGACTATGCCCAAAGATCAATCACGAGATGGTTGTAATAACATACTTGGTTATCATGTTTATTAATAAGGCGTTGCCATTATATTTCAGTTTCTTTCTGTGTGCATAAATAAACTGTTTATAATAATGTCCTGAGAATAATATGATTATTCTTAAAAGATCCTTAGTCAAGTATTATGTTGTCTAGGACAATAATAATGCATTAGATTAACATGTAGTTGATTGATGATAAAGAGTTCTCATTGATATGGAGTGTCAGAATCAATGCATGAATATGTGTGTTAGAGAACAACATATTGGATTGACCCGCTATGAGTATGTTTCTTGGATTATTATGTAATTGTCACAGCATTACTCATAGTGATTAATATGTATATGATCCTCATACTTGAGATCATCTTTATCCCAACATCGTGATTGTATATTTTGATACAGTCAAACAAACATCGTAACTGGTTGTTCTATAAAGACTGATGTTGGATATACCACAGTCTATGTTAAGGGATATAGTTGATCAATATAGGATAAGTCCCTCCTACATAATGGAGTAATATCTCAAGCCACTTGATTGAGTGAGGCTAGAAATGCATGGCCATGCTCAAATAAGTTAATATGAGATGTCATACTTATTGTGTATCATAGTCTACTCAAGGTATCAAGAAACATGGGATGGACTATGCAAGTGTGACTATTCCATGACTTGTGTCCATTCCAAAATATAGGACTTAAGGATAATGATGAAAGGTAATCACAAAAGTTAGTCGAATCATGACTCTGTAACTTATAGCATGAGCATTGCTAGATGCATCATTTGTAACATAGATTCATTTAATATATGGTAACTTACAAAACTATAATCAATATTTGAAATAACAAGTATGTAACGCCCCGAACCCGAGACCGTCACCGGAGTCGAATACGAGGTGTTGACAGACTTTTTAAAAATTTTCCAGACACTGCCCAGTCTGAGTACTAGTCACTTCAAAAATCATATCTTGAGTTTCACAACTCGAAAATCAGTTTGTGATTTTCCCTGAAACTAACTCATGTCCCCACCTATATATTTTTTTCTAGAATTTTTGGTCGGCCAATTAGTACAGTTTATTAGTCAAAGTCTCTCATGTTACAGGGGTCGACTACACTGACCTTTTCCCATTACGACTGGGATATCTCTCTGCACAGGGCTTCAATACTAATGCCGTTTGTTTCTATGGAAACTAGACTCAGAGAGGAATCCATACATATATGGTAGACCCCTAATTATCTCTGGTCAATTTATAGTGAATTTCCAAAGCGGAACAGTGAATCCAGAAACTGTTCTGGCCCTGTTCCACAAGAACCGAATATCTCTTCTGTACTGTTCCTATAATTGTTTCGTTACTTCCATATGAAAGTAGATTCATCAAGGTTCGATTACATAATTTATTCACTATTTAATTCCACTCCTACGAATTTATGTGATTTTTCAATTCTACACCACGTTGCTGTCAAAATCTGTTTTCAAGATAAACTTTACCTATTTTGTGGTTACCATGGACCAACTAGGGTTTTGCCATACATAGGTCCACATGTGATCATATTTAGCCATTCCAATGGCTGATCATTAGCCCAACACTTCCATTTCAATCCATAGTCACATCGTGAAACCATATATATACATACATAAACACAAATGGTCTAATGCCATACTCCACATCTACAAGCCATTTTCGCATGGCTTTACACACATACATCACAAAAGAACTTAAACAACAGGGGTAATCCTATACATGCCATATCCAGAGTTCAACTAAAGAGTACCAAAAGAGCTTGATAGTGTAGATGACTTCGACTTCGCTGATCCCGAATCCGATAGCTAACGAACAAAATCTATAAAACAGAGAGCCAAAGCAACCGGGTAAGCATTTTAAGCTTAGTAAGTCTCAAGTAATGAAATCGGCTTTGACTACAGTATTACATTCACATAGCTAACTAAGTCATTTATTACACACATTCTCATAATCTACTTACTTCACACTTCAACATATATACACAAGGTATCAACCTTTCTAAAAGCCGAAAATTCGTTAGCCGATCGCACGAATACTATTTAAAACGAATCGACTTTTCCAATGCACATGCAACATACCTTATCGTTCGGGTTGGTCGAGCATATTTATTGAATTAGTTACAGCACAAAACGCTCACATTCAAACCCAAGTTTCTTCGGTATTTAACCGAATACACCGCAAACACATTTGCCTTCGGGTCTTAACCCGGACATATCAACTTGCATAATTGCCTTCGGGTCTTAGCCCGGATATATCATCTCGCATAATTGCCTTCGGTCTAGCCGGATATTAACTCGCATAATGCCTTCGGTCTTAGCCGGATATATCAACTCGCATAATTGCCTTCGGGTCTTAGCCCGGATATATCAACTCGCATAATTGCCTTCGGGTCTTAGCCCGGATATATCAACTCGCATAATTGCCTTCGGGTCTTAGCCCGGATATATTATCCGGCTAAATATCGCATAATTGCTTCGGTCTTAGCGATATATCCAATGCTCATGCACACATATATCAATAATCATAACACATCCATATCATTTCTTCGTTACTAAGGCTCAAACACAAAACATTTATTAAACCTTTCAAATTTCGGCTCAGTAGCCGCACACAAAGAGCATAATTTCAATTGGCTTTATAACATAGTCTCTAAGCACATTCGACTATCCGTCATAGTATGACTATCATTTCAATATAATTCAAGTAGGGTCATTACTCGAAGACTTACCTCAAATGTCGTCGAACGACTTCAACGGCTATTCAATTACTTTTTCCTTCCCTTTATCGGATCTAGTTCCCCTTTGCTCTTGAGCTTAAGTTCAACAAAATTTAAAATAGTCATTAATCGACTATTCAAGTATTACTTTCAGAATAATATATATATTGATCCGACTTTCACACACATAGATTATAGTAAGCTTTATAATAATCAATAAATAATTCATCGGCAAACTTTCATTAATGTTTACAACAAAATCACATATTCACTACGAGCTGTTTTCCTGAGCAGTAGTTACTAAATTATTATAACTGGAGCTACTAAACTCCAAATCACTTGCCGTTAATTTTCCCTGAATATAGACTCGTATATCTTCCATCCATAAAATTTTCAGAATTTTAGGCTTGGCCAATCAATACCAGATTTTTCTTAAAGTTTCCCCTTTTCACTGTTTGACTATTCTGACCACTCTTCACTACGAATCCAATTTCTCACTTTACAGAATTCAAATGTGTTGTATTTATCTCATTTGAAACTAGACTCATTAAGGAGTCTAAGCATATAAATTTTATCTTATAATCATTTTTGTACAATTTATAATGATTTTCTAAAAACAGAACAGGGAATCCAGCAGTCATTTGACTCAGCCCCACAATACTTCAAATATCTCAAGATCGGTAACTCTTTTGTTTTTATAGTTTCTTTTGTAAGAAAATAGACTCTTCAAGCTTTAATGACATAATTCACTCAGCTTCTAACTCAACTCCCACAATTTATAGTGATTTTTCCAAAATCACTTTACTGCTGCTGTCCTAAAGAGATTATTGGCAATTCACTCTTTCACACATTCTTTGTATACATATTATTTAATTATTTCACCCTAGATATTATTAGCTAAATAGATCAATTGTACATATATACCGCCAAGACCGTACGTAATAATCTTACTAATACATAACACTACTCAAATTCTTCGAAAGCATACTAACAAAAATATCATGTACTATGCCGAACCTTTAGGAAATCAAGCACCTAATTTATCCATTTCAAAACACCCAATCGGCATTTGCTCAAGACATTAAGCAAAGTCTAGGTTCGGCTATTACACATATGAGTATTAGAAATTATAGTTTTTAACAAGATCAACTTCTTTCATCAACAATTTCTTCATCAAACTTAAAGATAAAAATCAAATTCCTTCCTTATCTACCATAACCGAATGTTCAATTCAACCATCCAAATTCAAAGTTTTGGCATGGGCTAAGTAAGTAGCATGATGAGTAACCTAAAACAAACTAGAATTTAAAAAAAATCTAACTTGATTTACTAACCTTCCTTAGGTTTCAATGGCCGAATGTTTGCTCCCCTTTCTCTCCCTTTGGTTCGGCTAAGAAGAACAAAGTTAAGACTTGTTTTCTTCCCATTCTTCCTATTATTCATTATGTCTCCAATAACCAATTTCCTATTATAATATCTAATTCAACAAATAAATTGCCCATCATCAATCCATCTTGGCCGGCCACTATAAGGGAATGGGCAAATTTGACATGCAAGTCCACCTTTGTGTTGACATGCACTAATAAGCCCTTTAAAATTAGCCTATCATATTCACCATGTCTCATGTTGATCCCTATTTAATAATTCCTCATACAATTGGCAAAATTAGGAATGAAATTTCCACATATGCATGTACACACATAATAAGCATAGAATATAACAATTAATTATTTTCATAACTCGGTTTTGTGGTCCCGAAACCACTTCCCGACTAGGGTCAATTTAGGGCTGTCACAACTCTCCCCCACTTAAGAAATTTTCGTCCCCGAAAACTTACCGGTAAATAGGTTTGGGTATCGTTCTTTCATCGAGCTCTCGGTCTCCCAAGTAGCTTCCTCGACCCCGTGTTTGAGCCATAACACCTTTACTAGCGGAACTCTTTTGTTTCGCAACTCCTTCACTTCACGAGCTAGGATACGCATCGGTTCTTCTTCATAGCTCATGTCGACTTGAATTTCAACCTCTGATGGGCTAATTATATGCGATGGATCAGATCGATAGCGTCGAAGCATCGAAACATGAAAGACGTCATGAATCTTTTCAAGCTCTGGGGGCAAAATCAATCTATACGCAACCGGACCAACTCGTTCGGAGATTTCGTACGGCCCGATGAATCTTGGGCTCAACTTGCCCTTAGGCCGAACCTGAGTATCTTTTTCCAAGGTGAAACCTTAAGGAACACTTTGTCTCCCACCTGATACTCGATGTCTTTTCGTTTCAAATCTGCGTACGACTTCTGACGATCCGTGGCTACTTCAGACTTTCACGGATTACCTTTACTTTCTGTTCAGCATCTCTAATCAAATCAACTCCGAAAATTTTACTTTCACCGAGCTCGGTCCAAAACAATGGTGTACGGCATTTACGACCGTACAAAGCCTCGTAAGGTGCCATCTTAATACTTGATTGAAAACTATTGTTGTAAGCGAATTCAATCAAAGGTAAGTACCGTTCCCATGAACTACTGAACTCGAGGATGCAACATCTCAACATATCCTCAAGTATCTGAATTATCCGCTCGGATTGACCATCGGTTTGGGGGTGAAAAGCAGTGCTAAAATGCAGCTTGGTACCCAGAGCTTCTTGCAATTTCTTCCAAAATCGTGAGGTGAATCTCGGATCTCTATCCGACACGATAGAAACAGGTACCCCGTGTAATCTCACAATTTGATAAACGTACAATTCAGCTAGTTTATCCAATGAAAAATCCGTACGTACGGGGATGAAATGAGCCGACTTAGTCAGTCTATCAACAACAACCCATATCGCATCCTTCTTACTTGCTGACAAGGGCAGTCCGGACACAAAGTCCATTGTGACTCGATCCCATTTCCACTCGGGTATCATGATCGGCTGGAGTAATCCTGAAGGCACTTGATGTTCCGCTTTCACTTGTTGACATATTAAACATCTCGAAACAAAGTCGGAGATGTCCCGTTTCATACCATGCCACCAAAATTGACGTTTCAAATCGTTGTACATTTTCGTACTCCCCGGGTGAATTGACATTCGGCTACAATGGGCTTCGTTCAGAATCATTGAAATGAGTTCCGAATTCCTTGGAACACACAACCGATTTCTGAACCTCAAACAATCATCGTCATCAATTTGAAACTCTGATCCCTCGTTCGGAAAACACTTAGTCCGTTTTGCAACCAATTCATCATCGACTTTCTGAGCTTCACGAATTTGGTGAGTCAATAATGGTTTAGCTTTTAATTCAGCTACTAACACATTGTCTGGTAGAACAGACAAATGCACGTTCATCGCTCGCAAAGCAAACAATGACTTCCGACTTAAGGCGTCCGCAACCACGTTAGCCTTTCCCGGGTGGTAATCAATGACAAGCTCGTAATCTTTCAACAACTCAAGCCAACGTCTTAGTCGCAGATTCAAGTCTCTTTGAGTCATCAAATATTTGAGACTTTTGTGGTCCGAAAATACATGGCACTTCTCACCAAACAGATAATGTCGCCATATTTTTAAAGCAAATACGATGGCAGCTAGTTCGAGATCATGGGTCGGATAATTCCTCTCGTGTGGCTTCAATTGTCTCGACGCATAGGCCACGACTCGACCTTCTTGCATCAATACGCAACCCAACCCAAGTAGGGATGCGTCACTATAGATGACAAACTCTTTACCCGATTCGGGTTGCACCAAAATTGGAGCTTCAGTCAAATGAGTTTTCAGTTGGTCGAAACTTTTCTGACATTTCTCCGTCCACTCGAGCTTAACATCCTTTTGAAGTAGCTTCGTCATTGGTGTGGCTATCATCGAGAAACCTTTCACAAATCGTCGGTAATAACCGGCGAGCCCCAAAAAGCTCCGAACTTCAGTAACATTTCTCGGAGGTTTCCAGTCAAGTATGGCTGAAATTTTGTTCGGGTCAACTCGAACACCCGACGCGGATACCACATGACCCAAGAAGCTAACCTCTCTTAACCAGAACTCACACTTACTGAACTTAGCATATAACTGCTTATCCCGTAAAATTTGCAACACTAGTCTCAGGTGCTCAGCATGTTCGGTCTCATCTCTTGAATAGACCAAGATGTCATCAATGAACACAACTACGAACCGATCCAAATATGGTCTGAAGATCCGATTCATCAAATCCATAAATACTGCCGGGGCATTAGTGAGCCCAAACGGCATCACTAAGAATTCGTAGTGACCGTACCTCGTTCTGAAAGCAGTTTTGGGTACGTCTGAATCTCGAATCCGCAACTGATAATAACCCGATCTCAAATCTATTTTTGAGAACACTGAGGCCCCCTTTAGTTGATCAAACAAATCATCGATACGCGGTAGTGGGTATTTATTCTTTATCGTCACTTTATTCAGTTGACGATAGTCAATGCACAACCTCATGGTTCCGTCCTTCTTTTTCACGAACAATACTGGTGCACCCCAAGGTGAGAAACTTGGCCGAGCGAAACCTCTATCCGTCAATTCTTGCAGCTGAGCTTTCAACTCTTTTAACTCGGTTGGTGCCATACGATACGGAGCTATCGAGATCGGCGTAGTCCCAGGTACAAGCTCAATACCAAACTCTACCTCCCGAACAGGTGGTAAACCCGGTAATTCTTCCGGAAAAACATCCGGGTATTCACAAACCACCGGCACAGATTCGGGTTTCTTTTCTAATTCTTTGTCATCAAGCACATATGCAAGGTATGCTTCGCACCCTTTTCTCACATATTTCTGTGCCAACATTGCTGATATTACAGCTGGTATCCCCTCCAAGTCCGCGGACTCAATTCGGACTACTTCGTTATTTGCGCACCTCAAATCAATAGTCTTGCTCTTGCAATTCACAATCGCATCATGCACGGTCAACCAATCCAACCCAAGGATAACATCAAATTCATCAAACGGCAAAAGCATCAAGTCCGCTGGAAAACAGGAACCTCGAATTGCTAGGGGACATTTCTTACACACTTTGTCGACAAGTACATAACGACCCAAGGGATTTGACACCCGAATTACAAACTCAGTAGACTCGATAGGTAAAGTCTTACTGGATGCTAAGGTTTCACATATGTAAGAATGAGTAGAACCGGGGTCAATCAAAGCAATTACATTAGTATCAAAGAGAGTAAAAGTACCGGTAATAACATCAGGCGAAGAAGCATCCTCGCGGGCACGTATAGCATATGCTCTAGCAGGTGCACGAGCCTCGGATCTGGTCGTAGCATCTCTAGATCCTCTCTGACCACCACTAGCATTGCCCGTATTTCTAGATGGTCTACCTCGAGCAGTGGTAGCACCCGGTCTCCCACTCTGATTTACATTCTGTTCAGACAGCCTCGGGCAATCTTTAATGAAGTGGTCCACTGATCCGCACTTGTAACAGGAGCGGTCATGGAATCTACAACTCCCCAAATGCCATTTACCGCAATGTCGACATTCCGTTCGGCCTCGACGTTCGTTCCCAACACTGGCAACCGAAGTGCCTCGTGTACCCACAGGGGGTCGATCACGATCTCGTCTAAAAAGGCCCGAAGTGCCTCTAGACCGGCACACATCATCTCGAAATTTCTTCGATGCCTGTCGAAGAGACTTTCCCGAGGATCTTTTACGAAACTCCCCAGTTCCCACATCAACTTTTTGTTTTTCCTTTCTAAGCTCTTCGGCTTTACAAGCTCGCTCGACAAGTACTACGAACTCTCGTATTTCAAGAATGCCAACGAACATTTTTATATCTTCATTCAGCCCATCTTCGAAGCGTTTACACATGACAGCCTCGGACGAAACACATTCCCGAGCGTATCTACTAAGTCTAACAAATTTTCGCTCGTAATCAGTAACTGACATAGAACCTTGCTTAAGTTCAAGAAATTCCTTCCGTTTTTGATCAACAAATCTCTGACTGATATACTTTTTCCGAAACTCAGTTTGGAAAAACTCCCAAGTTACTTGCTCCCGGGGCACAACAGAAGTCAGAGTACTCCACCAATAGTAGGCAGAATCACGTAGCAAGGAGATAGCACACTTTAGGCATTCATCGGGTGTACAAGATAGCTCATCGAGTACCCGGATAGTGTTGTCCAACCAAAATTCAGCTTGCTCGGCATCGTCGCTATCCGTAGCTTTAAATTCAGTAGCCCCATGTTTTCGGATTCGGTCAACTGGGGGCTTATTTGACCTTATTTGGTCAGTTACCGGAGGTATTGTAGGTGCGGGGTGGTGTTTGTCGGGAATGGAGGTTGTGGAACAGCCGTATTAGTTCGAATGTATTGGTTGAACCAATCATTCATCACGCTATAGAAAGCTTGTCTAGCTTCATCGTTCGGGTTACTCGCATTAGGTTGAGAGTCCACCGGCGCTGTCCCTTGTGCGGGAGCAGGCGCTACACTCTCAAGATCATCAGCTACCGCTCGGTTGGGATCGGGATCCATTACTATAAATAAACACATTTGCAAATGTCAGAAATCACCACACTATCAATTAATCACATAAAATGGCATGTATAGCTAGACCCCAACACATTACGGTAGTCCTAGAATCGACTAAACCGTAGCTCTGATACCACTCAATTGTAACGCCCCGAACCCGAGACCGTCACCGGAGTCGAATACGAGGTGTTGACAGACTTTTTAAAAATTTTTCCAGACACTGCCCAGTCTGAGTACTAGTCGCTTCAAAAATCATATCTTGAGTTTCACAACTCGAAAATCAGTTTTGTGATTTTTCCCTGAAACTAGACTCATGTCCCCACCTATATATTTTTTTCTAGAATTTTTGGTCGGGCCAATTAGTACAGTTTATTAGTCAAAGTCTCTCATGTTACAGGGGTCGACTACACTGACCTTTTCCCATTACGACTGAGATATCTCTCTGCACAGGGCTTCAATACTAATGCCGTTTGTTTCTATGGAAACTAGACTCAGAGAGGAATCCATACATATATGGTAAGACCCCTAATTATCTCTGGAAAATTTATAGTGAATTTCCAAAGGCGGAACAGTGAATCCAGAAACTGTTCTGGCCCTGTTCCACAAGAACCCGAATATCTCTTTCTGTACTGTTCCTATAATTGTTTCGTTACTTCCATATGAAAGTAGATTCATCAAGGTTCGATTACATAATTTATTCACTATTTAATTCCACTCCTACGAATTTATGTGATTTTTCAATTCTACACCACCGTTGCTGTCAAAATCTGTTTTCAAGATAAACTTTACCTATTTTGTGGTTACCATGGACCAACTAGGGTTTTGCCATACATAGGTCCACATGTGATCATATTTAGCCATTCCAATGGCTGATCATTAGCCCAACACTTCCATTTCAATCCATAGTCACATCGTGAAACCATATATATACATACATAAACACAAATGGTCTAATGCCATACTCCACATCTACAAGCCATTTTCGCATGGCTTTACACACATACATCACAAAAGAACTTAAACAACAGGGGTAGTCCTATACATGCCATATCCAGAGTTCAACTAAAGAGTACCAAAAGAGCTTGATAGTGTAGATGACTTCGACTTCACTGATCCCGAATCCGATAGCTAACGAACAAAATCTATAAAACAGAGAGCCAAAGCAACCGGGTAAGCATTTTAAGCTTAGTAAGTCTCAAGTAATGAAATCGGCTTTAACTACAGTATTACATTCACATAGCTAACTAAGTCACTTTAATAACACACATTTTCATAATCATACTTCATCAACATATATACACAAGGTATCAACCTTTCTAAAAGCCGAAAAATTCGTTAGCCGATCACACGAATACTATTTAAAATGAATCGACTTTTCCAATGCACATGCAAACATACCGTATCGTTCGGGTTGGTCGAGCATATTTATTAAATTAGTTACAGCACAAAACGCTCACATTCAAACCCAAGTTTCTTCGGTATTTAACCGAATACAGCCGCAAACATATTTGCCTTCGGGTCTTAACCCGGACATATGAACTCGCATAATTGCCTTCGGGTCTTAGCCCGGATATATCATCCCGCATAATTGCCTTCGGGTCATAGCCCGGATATATCAACTCGCATAATTGCCTTCGGGTCTTAGCCCGGATATGTCAACTCTCATAATTGCCTTCGGGTCATAACCCGGATATATCAACTCGCATAATTGCCTTCGGGTCTTAGCCCGGATATGTCAACTCGCATAATTGCCTTCGGGTCTTAGCCCGGATATGTCAACTCGCATAATTGCCTTCGGGTCATAACCCGGATATATCAACTCGCATAATTGCCTTCGGGTCTTAGCCCGGATATGTCAACTCGCATAATTGCCTTCGGGTCTTAGCCCGGATATAATCCAATGTTCATGCACACATATGTCAATAATCATAACACATCCATATCATTTCTTCGTTACTAAGGCTCAAACACAAAACATTTATTAAACCTTTCAAATTTCGGCTCAGTAGCCGCACACAAAGAGCATAATTTCAATTGGCTTTAATACATAGTCTCTAAGCACATTCGACTATCCGTCATAGTATGACTATTCATTTCAATATAATTCAAGTAGGGTCATTACTCGAAGACTTACCTCAAATGCCGTCGAACGACTTCAACGGCTATTCAATTACTTTTTCCTTCCCTTTATCGGATCTAGTTCCCCTTTGCTCTTGAGCTTAAGTTCAACAAAATTTAAAATAGTCATTAATCGACTATTCAAGTATTACTTTCAGAATAATATATATATTGATCCGACTTTCACACACATAGATTATAGTAAGCTTTATATTAATCAATAAATAATTCATCGGCAAACTTTCATTAATGTTTACAACAAAATCACATATTCACTACGAGCTGTTTTCCTGAGCAGTAGTTACTAAATTACTTATAACTGGAGCTACTAAACTCCAAATCACTTGCCGTTAATTTTCCCTGAATATAGACTCGTATATCTTCCATCCATAAAATTTTCAGAATTTAGGCTTGGCCAATCAATACCAGATTTTTCTTAAAGTTTCCCCTGTTCACTGTTTGACTATTCTGACCACTCTTCACTACGAATCCAATTTCTCACTTTACAGAATTCAAAATGTGTTGTATTTGATCTCATTAGAAACTAGACTCATTAAGGAGTCTAAGCATATAAATTTTATCTTATAATCATTTTTGTACAATTTATAATGATTTTCTAAAAACAGAACAGGGAATCCAGCAGTCATTATGACTCAGCCCCACAATGCTTCAAATATCTCAAGATCGGTAACTCTTTTGTTTTTATAGTTTCTTTTGTAAGAAAATAGACTCTTCAAGCTTTAATGACATAATTCACTCAGCTTCTAACTCAACTCCCACAATTTATAGTGATTTTTCCAAAATCACTTTACTGCTGCTGTCCTAAAGAGATTATTGGCAATTCACTCTTTCACACATTCTTTGTATACATATTATTTAATTATTTCACCCTAGATATTATTAGCTAAATAGATCAATTGTACATATATACCGCCAAGACCGTACGTAATAATCTTACTAATACATAACACTACTCAAATTCTTCGAAAGCATACTAACAAAAATATCATGTACTATGCCGAACCTTTAGGAAATCAAGCACCTAATTTATCCATTTCAAAACACCCAATCGGCATTTGCTCAAGACATTAAGCAAAGTCTAGGTTCGGCTATTACACATATGAGTATTAGAAATTATAGTTTTTAACAAGATCAACTTCTTTCATCAACAATTTCTTCATCAAACTTAAAGATAAAAATCAAATTCCTTCCTTATCTACCATAACCGAATGTTCAATTCAACCATCCAAATTCAAAGTTTTGGCATGGGCTAAGTAAGTAGCATGATGAGTAACCTAAAACAAACTAGAATTTAAAAAAAATCTAACTTGATTTACTAACCTTCCTTAGGTTTCAATGGCCGAATGTTTGCTCCCCTTTCTCTCCCTTTTGGTTCGGCTAAGAAGAACAAAGTTAAGACTTTGTTTTCTTCCCATTCTTCCTATTATTCATTATGTCTCCAATAACCCAATTTCCTATTATAATATCTAATTCAACAAATAAATTGCCCATCATCAATCCATCTTGGCCGGCCACTATAAGGGAATTGGGCAAATTTGACATGCAAGTCCACCTTTGTGTTGACATGCACTAATAAGCCCTTTAAAATTAGCCTATCATATTCACCATGTCTCATGTTGATCCCTATTTAATAATTCCTCATACAATTGGCAAAATTAGGGAATGAAATTTCCACATATGCATGTACACACATAATAAGCACAGAATATAACAATTAATTATTTTCATAACTCGGTTTTGTGGTCCCGAAACCACTTCCCGACTAGGGTCAATTTAGGGCTGTCACAAGTGGCATATCGGTTGGCCTTACCGGTAGAGTTAGAAAGAATTCATAACGTGTTTCATGTATCAATGTTGCAACGTTATCGTTCTAATCCTTCACATGTGATTTCTCCAACAGAAATTGAGATTCGACCGGATATGACCTATGAGAAGGAACCAATAAAGATTTTGGCTCGAGAAATTAAACAGTTAAGAAATAAAAGTATAGCCTTAGTGAAAGTATTATGGCACAGACATGGGATAGAAGAGGCTACGTGGGAACTCGAGGAAGCTATGAGGAAACAGTACCCGAACCTCTTTACCGGTAAGATTTTCGGGGAAGAAAATCTCTAAACGGGGGAAATTGTGACAACCCGAAATAGGGCCTAAAAATAGTGGTTTCGTGACCACAAATCCGAGATAGAAATAATTGTTTTATAATTATTTTGGGGTTTATGATATGATTTCATGATTTCATGAAAATTTCGTGGTGAAATTCTGTGCATTTCGCGTTTAAGTTGAGAATAGGGACTAAATCGAATAAATTGTAAAACTCGTGTTTTAGAAGTTTTTAGTACGAAATTGCTTTGGGATATTAATTAGGAGGCCTTAAATAGCAATTTGACCCATTCTTAAGTTATGGACAAAAGTTGGACATGGAGGGAATTGTTTTTGAAAGTTTAGTAGTAAGGGCATTTTGGTCATTTGTATATTAAATGAAATAAAATGGGAAAAATAACACAAAATTGGTTATCATCTTCATTAGTTGCTGTCGAAAATTGCTCTCCTCCATAGCTAGGGTTTCTTCAACTTTCAAGCTTCATAGTAAGTGAATTCAAGCCCCGTTTTTAATGTTCTTCACATTTTTGAAATCCTCGTAGCTCGGTTTACTTATTTCTACCATTAGTTCGAATTAGGGTTTATGTTTAAAAATTTACCCATGAATGATAGGCATGTATTTTGTTGTTTGATGGTAGAATATGAATGTTTGAAGTTAGGGGAACGATCTTTTCTAAGCGATTTTTAACGAAAACGAGCAAAACGGCATAATCGATAAAAATACCTATTGTTCATAACTATGTGTTAGAGTGAGAATTTGATGTTTCCATAGAAGAGAAAAATGATCAGTAGGTCATTAAACAAAAGAATAAGGGCTGAAATTAAATTTCCGAGCCTTGGGGCAAAATCGTAATTTTGTAAAAGTTAGGGGGCAAAAATTTAATTTTTGTATAATGTGATTTTTGGATTGAAATAAATAGTTTGAGTGTTAAATGAGCTAACTATGTTGTTATAGATCAAGAAAGGCGTGGAATCGACCTCGAACGGGGAAAGGAGAAAGTTTTGGACTAAATTGCAAAATTCCCATATTTTGCACTGAGGTAAGTTTGTACGTAAATAATACATTAATTTCATTTACATTTTTATATTTCAGCCTATTATATATATATCAGCTAATGTTGAAGTGTAAATCGACTATTGAAAGAATAGAAATAAATAATAGAGAGAGAGATCCCGGTTGAACATTCGGAAAAATCGAATAAAATAGAGGGAGCGTAGCTAGGTCACATGTATGGTGCCTAGTGCACATCATGTGTACAAGAAGGCTATGAGATACTATATAGTAGCTAGGTCACATGTGTGATACGGGATGTATCCCATGTAGACAAGAGAGCTACGTGAGAGATAAATGTAGCTAGGTCGCATGAGTGATTCCAAGTGAAGGACACCATGTAGACAAGAGAGCTACGAGATAAATCAGCTAGGTCGCATGAGTGGTACTAAGTGTTCACCATGTGTACAAGAGAGCCGAATTAAATGAGATATGATGGTGGGGCTGTGTGCTGAAACTATCAAGTATCGAGGATTATTCCGAATCATTCAACGGGATGGTTTTGTGGTGACATTTTAGTCATAGACCTACACTTGTAATGTATGAAATGTGATGAAAATGATTTGTAGTATATATATATGTAAGTTAAAATGAGGTTAGTATAAAGAATGTGTGAAAGAATGAAATTAGCATTAAAACTGTTTTGGATAGTAGCAGTGACGTAAGTTTGAAAATTCACCAAAAATATAAGGAATTTAATTAGAGGTTTAATGAGATATGAAATTAAAGCTTAATGAGTTTATTTTCATATAAAAGAAACAGAGCAAGCAAAGGAATTCTATATTTTTAGATATTTACAATTGTGTGAGACTTGCTCAGGATGACTATGTAATCCCCTGTTTCAACTTTGAAAAATAATTAAAAATTGTACAAAACAAATTAAGAAATATAGTTTATATTCCTAAATTCCTTATTGAGTCTAGTTTTAAATGAAACAGGTTTCATGATTATTTGAATTGTGTACTGAGATAAATTCAATTCGTAATGAACAGAGGTCAGATCAGTTGAGCTGTGTAACAGTGGAAACTTTAACTAATAAACTGTACTAATTGGCTGAACCAAAAATTCTAGAAAAAATTAGTAATAAGTTTTATGAGTCTAGATTCCGGAAAATTTTACGGATTTGAATTTCGAGTTTCTTAACTCGATTCATGATTTATTTAGTGATCATGATGCAGGAGGGACAGCTTGATCAAATTGGAGTAAACAATAAAATTAAAAATATGATATAATTTAGTTATGTTGTAAACATATTAGATTTCTTATTTGTTATTTATATACATACTTACTAAGCTATAAGCTTAATTTCTTTTCTCTCCTTTGCCTTATAGTGTCGTCCAGCTAGCACAGGAGTCAGAGATCGTAGAAGATCCGCCCGCACTATCAACACTCTTGGTATCTGAACTCAACATTTTGAAATATGGCATGTATAGCAGACTTAGTTATTTTGTTACGTGACATAATTGTCTAGGTTCAAATTACTACTTATAGTATCAAACTAATCATTTTGTACGAAGCCTTTGAAGTTGGTTTGTATTGTTAATGGCATATGTTATAATGATCAAATTGCACCCCATATTTTTGTTGGGTTTTGTTTAATAGTATATACTATAATTTGTTAATACCTCGTACCCTGTTCCAGCGACGGATACGGGTAAGGGGTGTTACAGTTCACATTTTTTCTTTACACAAATGAAAGAAGGGAAAAGAGAGGGAGTTTACGTCTAATTTTATTTCCTTTCTGATTTGGCCCCAAAGTTTCATTTTTAATTCAATTTAACCCCTTTTTTATTTTTGTTATTTTACTGTTAAATTAATTAATTTGAGCTTTATTCTCATTATTTTATATTTATTTTTTATTATTTTCTATTAATTTAATTAATTTGAGTTATGTTTCATATTATTATATTATTTATTTATTATTATATATTTATTATGTAAATATATATATTTAAGCGAAGTTAATTATTTTAAATATAAATTTCTATTATACATAGACTTATTATATTATTTTTTTATACCATTTTTTATTATCGGTTACCATTTTTATATCAAATTATTATTTTTTACTATTTCTCACTATTACTAATTTAACATTGTTATTCCAATTTTTTTTTACTATTTTCCCCCATATTTAATGTTATCGTCAACATATTTTTTGTTATTATCATCATGGTTTTAATATTATTATTAATACTATTAGCACAAAGTTTATTACATTATTGTATTTATTATTACTGTTGTTTTATTAATTATTTCTATTAAGTACTATTATTATTATTTATTATTTATATATGGTTAGCATTATTCTCATATTATTATTTTCATGTTGTCTATTATCATCATTTTTAAAAAAATCTATGTCCTTAATTCATTTATCCATTGATCTTCTCTCAAAAATTTTCAAAATAAAGGCAATGTTAGGTATTTAAAGAATTCGAAGAATCGTGCCCTAACGTACTAGGTTTCGCTTTCTTTGTTTGTTTTGAATATTCGAATATCCTCTTAAGGCTAAAACGCACGTTTTAAAGGCAAGCTCACAATTGAGGGTCAAAAATGTTGTGTCCTAACGTACTGGATGTAATGTTTTACCTTGAGGTGAGATGGTCTTTAATATACATTTGACTCACCTAAATGTTTTAAAAGCCAATAAAAGGAGGATCGCGTTTTGAAATCTGTCCAAATCTTTAATTTTCGACATTAAGACACTAAATAATCAATCAAGTACCAATTTTGGGCGTGTCGAGGTTGCTAATCCTTCCTCGTATGTAACTGACTCCCGAACCGGTTTTTTATTTTCGCAGACCAAAATCGTCGTTTTGAAAAATTTATTTATTTATTAAAAAAGACCGTGTTTTGAGGTGATCCAATCACACCCTATTAAAAACGATTGGTGGCGACTCCCAACTTTTCATTTTCAAAAGTCGATTTCCCGTTTTTAAAAAAATGGTTTCGACAGTAACAATCGCGGAAGACATGTGCTGTTGATTCTTCGTCTTCACCACATTTCGGGCACAATGCCTCAAATCTGAGTTTTCAAAATTTAAGATTACTTAGAGTAGGCATGAAATTATTTGTAATCCCTCATAGGTTGATTTTAATTTTGTTTGGAATTTTTAGACCCCATAGTGTTGTATAATAATTTTTCATTTGGTCTGTCACTATTGTATTTTTATTTCCCAGCAAATTTAAATCTTTTGTAAGAGACCACTTGTATCCACTCTTCACCATGTATTCACTAGTATTGTCTCCTATCGAAACCTTAGTGTCTGGTTGCAAAGTGTTCCTCAGAGGGATGGATCGAATCCTTTTTATTTGGTTTTCATAAAAAAGATTTCTTAACACGTCTTCCTTCTAGGTATTTAAATTGGTATTAATTAACTCTTCCACCATGGTATATCTCCTATCAATATTCTGATTTTGTAGTTTTCCATTCCTAGGATATGGAAGCCATGTGTCATTCGAAATGTTAACAGTCTTACTGTTTCCTATTCTCCAACCAACCCTTGATTCTAATAAGTCCCTTGCACCCTATATACTTCTCTAGGTAAAAGAAGGGTGAGTTCCTAACTCAGCATTTAAAAAATCATCACGTGGGTAGTAGATAGCTTTCATGACTTGCACTAGAAGACAATTAGGATCAGTAAGTAGTTTTCATCCTTTCTTTGTATTCATTTTTTCATTTTTCCTGATAAAGCTAGATAGACTAGTGATTTTTCAAAATTCACCATTTATCTTGATAAAGCTTCGTATTCATTTACCACATTTTTTTATTGCCAGAGCCTCCTTTTTTGTTCGTTCCCAAATAAAATATTGTCATCGGAAAAGAAAAGATGAGTTAATTGGAAATCACTTCGCCGTACTTTCACCCCTTCAATTTCCCCTTCCCTTTTCACTAAATTTAGTAGCCTTGAGAAACCTTTTGCACAGATTAGAAATAAATATGGGCATAGGGGATCCCCCTATCTTTATCCTCTAGATGGCCTAAATTCCCTTCCTCTTCGACCATTAAGGACCACCGAGTATGAGACATTGTTCAAACATTTTAGTATCAACGAGATCCATTTGTCACAGTAGCCAAGAGTTCTCATCATTTTTTCAATAAAATGTCATTCAACCCTATCGTATGCTTTCATATCTAATTTTAATGCGAAAGACCCTTTGCTTGACCTATGTTTCTTAAAAGAATGCAATAATTCATAGGCCACAAGAATATTATCAGTAATTTGTCTACCAAGCAGAAATGCTCCATGTGTTTCTTCAATGCAAAGATTTAGGGTCTTTCTAAATCTATTTGCTATTGGTTTTGAAATTATTTTGTATAACACATTACATAAGCTAATTGGTCTAAATTGCCCTATATTTCTTGGCATCATAACTTTAGGAATTCAAACAATATTCTTTATGTTAATAATTCCTATTTTTTTGTTAAAAATTTCAGTGTAGAATTTTGTCACCTCTTTTCCTACTATATGCTAGAATTTCTGATCAAAGAGGGTAGGAAAATTGCCATTACCTGAAGCTTTAAGAGTTTACATTGATTTTAATGCTTCCTGAAAATCCTCTTCTTTAAAAGAGGCTGATAGCTCTTTATTCATTCATCTAATATGCACGGTTGAATTTCCCTCAATAGATTCTCATTTCCTTGTAATTGATTTGATGAAAAGATTTCCATAAAATGCTTAGATGCTACTTCTAATAATTCATCATCTCCTTGAATCCATCTACCCCTTTCATCTTTGAACCCCCTTATCGTATTTCTTTTTTTTCGAAAGGAAGCAAAATTATGGAAGAAATCTAAATTTCTATCGCCCATCTTAAGCCAGTTAGCTTTAGCTCGCTGTTCCCAGAAAATTTCTTCTTTAACAGCCTTCATTTTCAACGCAAGCTTAACTTCCATAATTTCTAATAAAGGTTCATCATCTGGATCTTCCAAATAAAGCCTGATAAGCTTTTTGTTTAAGCTTTCTCTTCTTCTACTTCACCTTCCTTTATTTATGTTATCCAACTCTTTTAACACTTGCTTAATCTTGTGAGTTTTTCTGGCAATTCGTCCTAGTTTAATTCCCATACTCGTTTTATTTTCTATTCAAAACCTTCCTCAAATATCCAATCTTGTTTGAACTGAAAACGAGAGTGTAACACCCTGAATTTGGGCCTAGAAGTTTTGGGCCTTGAGCATTGGAGTGGTTGAAGGCAGCTTATAATATTTTGTTGTGCGTGTAAATTTCGCTAATGAAGGCTTGTTTTAGTGGTTAAGTGTGTTGAGAAGTGTTGGAGAAGTCCTGGGTTTAAACTTGGACTCTAGCAAAAATTTTGGTTTAAGGTGAATCAAACCCTGGGTGTAGTAGGTAGGCCTTAAGAATATTGTTGGAGAAATTGTGACACAAAAAGCCTTGTGGTCTAGTGGCAAAGTAGCGCCACATAAGAGGTAGGAAGGTTGCGTTATAGAGGTGGCAAGGAGGTCTAGGGTTCGAAACTCATGGCAAGCAAAGAGCATTTATTTTGCTAACAAGGGGTGGCAAGAGTTGGTGTTGAATTTAAACTCTGATGATGGAGGGATCCCACATCGAAAAGCTAACATAAGAGTGGATGCGAAGCTGGCTTTAAATAGAGAGAACCATAAGGAGAGTAAAGGTACCTTTCTTGGCTGATCCCTTTCGTTGTATGGCGTGCTCATTTGGGTTGGGCGTCGGCTAAGAGTGCTCGGAGTGCGGATTAACTCCAGTCTCCTATCAGGTGTGTACTTCTCGCTACTCTAGCTGTAGGATGGCTACTTCGGGCCGCGATGGGTTGAAAAGGGCCATGTGGGCCCAATGGGCCTACAGGCCCAATTGGATAAGTTGTTTGATTGTGTAGTAAATGTTGGACTAGGCTAGGTGAATCTCATATCTGTGGCTAGATTTGGGCTAAAAGGGCCACACGAACGTGTGGGCCCATTTGGGCCGAGAAAGGGCTTTAGGCCCATTCGTATTGTTATCCCTGTTTAGAATACTTTAGTTTTCCAAACTACTGAAATACCTTCGACTTGTAAAATTACCAAAGTACCCCCGATTTATAAAATTACCCAAATATCCTCGATTTGTAAAATCACTGAAATAAAATAGAATTACCATTTTACCCTCGATTTACAGAATTACCGTTTTACCCTCGATTTACAAAATTACTATTTTACCCTCGATTTATAGAATTACCGTTTTACCCTCGATTTACAGAATTACCGTTTTACCCTCGATTTATAGAATTACTATTTTACCCTCGATTTACAGAATTACCGTTTTACCCTCGATTTATAGAATTATCATTTTACCCTCGATTTATAGAATTATCGTTTTACCCTCAATTTATAGAATTATCATTTTACCCTCGATTTATAGAATTACCGTTTTACCCTCGATTTACAGAATTACTGTTTTATCCTCAATTTACAAAATTATTGGAATACCCGTAGTTTACAAAATTACCAAAATACCCTCGATCAGTAAAATTACCAAAATACCCCTAGTTTATAAAATTACTAAAATGCCCCTGGTTTGTAAAATTACTAAAATACCCCTGACTTGTAAAATTACCAAAATACCCCTGTAGGGTAGAATTACCGGAATACCCCTGTAGGGTAGAATTACTGAAATACCCCTGTAGGGTAGAATTACCGAAATACCCCTGTAGGGTAGAATTATCGAAATACCCCTATAGGGTAGAATTATCGCAATACCCTGTAGGGTAGAATTACCGAAATACCCCTGTAGGGTAGAATTATCGAAATACCCCTGTAGGGTAGAATTATTGAAATACCCCTGTAGGGTAGAATTACCGAGATACCTTGTGAGGTAAAATTACCATTTTGCCCCTAGGGTGTTAAATGACTGTTTTGCCCTTGTGGGCAAGTGACTGACTTGGACTGTGTGGTTGACGAATTTTATTGTGAATATATGTTGGTGATATGAATGACTTGACTGTGACTGTTTGATTCAAATATGGGCAGATATTCTGATTCTGTATGTTGTATGCCATGACATTTATATCTGTTGCATGGGTTATATGTTATACTGATGGAGGAAGTACTGAAAGTGGCTTGTCCACGTACTGGAGGCTTTGCCTCAACTTACTGATATCTGAGCAGCAATGCTGCAACTGTGGAGTGTAGGGCTGGGTGGGTTGAGCTATTCCCCACATGGAGTGTAGGGCTAGTACGGGTGGAGTGTAGCGGTTGGTTATAGGCTGGGTTGGGATTGCATTCATATTCTGATTTTGATTCTGTTACCTGATACTGATTCTGATTCTGATTCTGTCACCTAATTCTGATTCTGATTCTGATTCTAGTTCTGATAATGTTTCTTATTCTGTAATGGGTTAAAGCCCATCTGGTACTGTCTGTTATAATGGGCTAAAGCCCAATTGGTACTGAAACTGTAAGTAAGGCTGGGGCCAGACGTTTAATTCTTTTATATGACTGACTATTCCTTTTTATAGTAGGGGATTTCACACAGAGTTTTTGTAAACTCACCCCGTTTATTAACCTTTCAGGTAATTTCCAGCCTTAGACGGATCGGGGCTACGAGGGGCTCGGAGGAAGCCACACACACTATTTATGTTATAGTTTTGATTATTGCTTTTAAATGTTTTTATGTGGGTTGTAGTAAAGCTGTTGTAATTTTTTAGATTTCAAATTTGGAATTTTATTTATTGTTCTTATAATTGCTAGTATTAGAACACGGTTTTCCGAAGCAACTACTATTGTTTAAAACATCACGTAACTGCAATTGTTTTTAAATTAAGTGTTCGCAACTGCCAGGATTTTTTTTTACAAAGTTGTTAAGAATGATATTCAGCTGAGGTTTTCTAACAAGCTTTAAAAAGGGTACAAGTTTTTAATTACTAAGAAGGGTTTTTAATGGAAACATGGTTTCCGAAAAACACTTCAATGTGACACGCCAGATTCGAGCCAAACTTCCAGGCTGGGTTTGGGGTGTTACAGAGAGTTCCTCCTATTCTTCCTATCGTTTTGGCTACCTAATGTATCCAAAAGGAAAGGGTAGTGATCCGAGAAACTGTAACATCCTAAATTAGGGTCTAATCAGAACAGTGGTTTTGAGACCACAAATTTGAAATAGAAATAATTATTTTATGATTATTTGGGGTCCATGATATGATTGCATGTTTGTGTGAAATTTTCATAAAAAAAATTTATGCCTAAAGTGTTCAATTTGAAATTAGGGACTAAATTGAATAAATTTCAAAACTTGTGTTCTAGAAGCTTCAAGCATGGAATTGCATTGGATTATTAATTAGAGGTCCTTAAATGGCAATTTGACCAAGTTTTAAAATTTTGGACAAAAATGGGCTTGGATAGGTGAAATTTCAAAGAAAGGCATTAAGGGTATTTTAGTAAATGAGTAATTAAATGGACTAAAAGACAAAATAAAAGACAAAATTGTTCATCTTTTTTACCTATGGCCGTGTGTAGTAAGGAGGAAACCATGGCTAGGGTATTCAAGCTTCCAAGCTCAATAGTAAATGCATCTAAGCCCCATTTTTTATGTTTTTTGTATTTTTGAAGTCCTCGAAGCATGATCTACCCATTTCTACCCATATTTTGAAGTAGGGTTCATGTTTAAAATTTGAACCCTGCATGACATGCTTTTGTTTTGATGTTTAAGGGAAGAATATGAAAGTTTGACGTGTGTTTAACATCTTTTACTAAGTGATTTTACATGAAAACACCTAAAAGGACCAAATTGTAAAAGATGTAAAAGTGGTAGTAAAAACATGAAATAAAGAGAAATGTGGGCTGCTATGAGAAGGAATATGAATTATCTAGGCTTGGATAATCAAGAAAATGCATGCACTTCATTTTACGATCTTAGGGATAAAAGTGTAAATATGCGAAAGCTTAGGGGTAAAATTATAAATTTTCCAAAGTATGATTTTTGGATTGATTTGAATAATGTGAGTGTTAAATAAGTCATATTTGATTTGATAGATCAAGGAAAATAAAATTTTGGATTAGATCGGGAAGGAACGAGGTTATGGACTAAATCAGAATAAATAGCCATTTTTGCATTTGAGGTAAGTTCGTGTGATAATAATAATGCTATGTTATTGTTGTTTATGCTTGAGACCTAAATTGGTATGTTAATTCGATTATGTTAAATTGAATTTTTGCTATGTTATGTAAGTAATGGTGATGTACTCCATGAAATATTTGATAGTCCAAATATCAATAACGTGTTATGTGATGATTGAATATATTGGAAATGAATTGGAAGTTTATATGTGATGTTATGTCATGTCCTATTGCTTAATATCATGTGAATTTTAAATGCTTTATTACTATTATAAGAATGTTTTGATCATTCCACGAGTAAATGATGGGTATTATGGACATTAAGAATGATGCTATGAGCAAGCTCAACAGAGAAACGATAGCAAGGAAAACCCTATTTGAACCTTAGGAATAGTTTAGGATACAAGTGACATGTCACTAGGAACTATGCGATCTGAGCTCATTAGTTGTGGTCTGAGTTCATGATATATTTTACACATGTTTTGGCGTTTCGGGTGCTGGTCTTGTATGTTCTACCTGTGGCTGGGTAGTCCAGCATGTGTTGCGGATACTTGACAACTTATGTGAGTAGCCTGTGTATCTACATCTTAACCATCAGCTTGTGTGAGCAGGCCCGTGAGTAACTCGAAAGTGAGCAACATGTGATATGTGATCCCATGTAAGACCATGTTTGGGACATGGCATTAGCATCGATATGCGATATGAGGTAGCGTTGGCTACGTATGGGCCACTAAGGTGTGAGGTTTCGATGTATCCGATGGTATCCAAGTGTTCAACAGCTAGTCCAAAGAAAAGTTCAAAGGTAATCCATTGAGTATATCAAAGATGAGAAAGTAAGTGATTATAATGTGAGATATTTCAGGTATGTACTCGAAACCCATGTGCAATAAGCTTAATATGTGACAAACATGTAGTAATGTTGTACATAAGAAAGGTATGATTATAAGATCTTGATGAGATGTAAATGAATGAACCAAGATTATAAGACTTTGTTGTACACTATGCTAATGATATGATCTACAATATGTTTAAGATACTTGATGATCTTGTGGTGAATTATGTTTGAACGAGTGATGAGTATGAGGTAATGTATAGAATTATGTGTTCATAAGTTACAACATGGGAAAATAAATGTGTGGTAAGAGTTGTGAATGGAAAGTATGTAGGTATATCCATGAAATACTTGTGATTTATGTTATGTTTTGTTTACATTATTGATCTAAGCAAAGAAATGGCATGAAATGCTTATTATTTTCATACGGGCTTACTAAGCTTTAAAGCTTACTCCCTCCTTTCCATTTCTTTTAGTGTTGACAGGTTGGCTCAGGGTTGGAGATTGTCGAAGACAGCATCACGCTATCGAATTATCAATTTAGGGTATTGAAAATCTTAAATGTTTTCAAGTGAGTGGCATGAATAGAGGCTTAGTTATTATGATATGGGTTCTTATGATTTGGCCAAAGATTTCGGCTTATATTGATTCATTGTATATAGCCATGAGATGTGGCTCATATTGGCTATGGGTTTGTAAGCCTATTTATCTATGCTAATGTCTTAAGATGTGGTTATGTGTATGCATGTGCTAAGATTTAATGTGATGTTGCTGTAAGAGTATGCCCAAAAATCAATCATGAGATGGTTACAATAACATACTTGATTTACCATGTTTATTAATATAAGGCGTTGCCATTATTATTTCAGTTTCTTTTCTGTGTGTATAAATAAATTGTTTTATAATAATGTCCTGAGAATAATATGATTATTCTTAAAAGGTCCTTAGTCAAGTATTATTGTTGACTAGGACAACAATAATGCATTAACACTAACAAGTAGTTGATTGATGATAAAGAGTTGTCATTGATATGGAGTGTCAGAATCAATGCATGAACATGTGTGTCAGAGAACAACATATTGGACTGACCCGCTATGAGTATGTTTCTTGGATTATTATGTAATTGTCATGTTTCTTGGATTATTTTGTAATTGTCAGAACATTACTCATAGTGATTAATATGTATATGATCCTCGGACTTGATATCATCATTATCCCAACATCGTGAGCTGTATATTTTGATACAGTCAAACGTACATTGTAACTGGTTGTTTTATAAAGGCTGATGTTGGATATACTACAATCAATGTAGAAGGACATGGTTGATCAATATAGGATAAGTCCTTCCTACATAATGGGAGTAATATCTTAGGCCACTTGATTGAGTGAGACTAGAAATGCATGGCCATGCTCAAATAAGTTGATATAAGATGTCATACTTATTTGTGTATCATATTCTACTCAAGGTATCAGGAAACATGTGATGGACTATGCAAGTGTGATCATTCCATGACTTGTGTCCATTCTAGAGATAAAGGACTTAAGGATTAATGCATGAAAGGTTAATCACAAAAGGTTATGTCGAATCATGACTTCTTGTAACTTAGGTAGCAATGATGCATTGCTAGATGCCACTCATTGTTTGTAACATTAGAATCATTCTAGTATTACTGCTAACGTTACAAGAACCTACAGGGTCAAACCCTATGGTTGAAATGAATGGAATAAAACATAGTTGGTATTGTGGTTGGTTGTCACATGAATTAAATTAATTATAGAATTAATTTAATTGGGCAAACAAATATCGAACATATTATATGTACAAGGATGTTGTACACATAAAAAGAACATAATTCTATTAATATATGAATTTAGTTCGTATATAAATTTAAATAAATATAATTTATCGAAATATTTATTATAATTAATATAATTATAATTTTCGGTTAAAACATTATTATATTTATTTATTTTAATTATGATTATTATGTTCGGATTAAAATTTAATAAATTAAGAATTCGTTATATACATACCAATTATATTGGAAGTTATATATAGAAAGGGAGAAAAAATCCTAAAAAGTGAATATATATACAAAACCGAAGCTTTGCTACTAGGTCTAGCAGTCGTCAAGCAAAATATCTCTAAAAATAGTTTTGAGGATTTCTTCTGTTCATTGTAAACTAGGTGGATTACTTAGAGGTCGGGATCATAAAGATTGCGGCATAGATTCAAAAGCAAAACAGTATTTTAATTGCTGAGGTTTCACTGTCTACTCAGATTGAAGTTTTGGTAATTTCAAAACCTTTTTCACCCCGATTCGTTCCTCTCACATGGATCCATGGTTTGGATCACCGAAATATTTTTTTTTTGCTGTGCCATGGGGGTACCGGCATTCCAACAATTGCGACGCTAATTTGCTATGAATGGATAGTGTCATGGTATATATACATATGTGCTTGATGAATGTATTATGACCAATCGAAGTGGTCATAGCCATGGAATAAATGTGTGATATGGTAATAAGATAACAATGCCTTGAATAACAATACTTGGTGATTGAGTTGAGTTTAATTGGTAACTTGATAATCTTAGTATAAAGATAAAAGTAGTCATCAAAATGAAAAGGCTAAATGAATGTGAATTTGTGTGTTTAGATATGGTATAATATGAGTATGTGGAACACATGGATGATGGCATGTAAATGCTTTAATTGTGCCTTAAATAAGGACGTTTAATCATTAAATTGATGCTATATTATATGCCATTGATGTGTATAAGTATGGTTGGGATTAAGAGTAACAAAAGGCTTGGAAAATAGCCTAAGTATTGGCCACACGGGTAGAGACACGACCGTGTGTCTCAGCCATGTGAATGACAAGACCTGGAGACATGGGCGTGTGACGTCTGCACTTAATTCACGAGAATCTAATTCGTCACACAGTCTAGCACACGGGTGTGTGACTTGGCCGTGTGGTTCATTTTGTCTGCTGACGTCATAAATAGAGAGTTACACGACCTGAGGACACGGGCGTGTCCATGTGTCCACACGAGCGTGTGACCATGTTTCATGAAAAATTTTCTAAGTTTTCCCAAAATTCCTCAAAGTTCTCGATTTGGTCCCAAACTACTCTCAATGCATGTTTTGGGCCTCTTAGGCACTTATAAGGGACAATTTGCATGTGATTGAAAGGTTTTAAATTTGGACGAAATTTTAATGCCCAGTTTGTATGTTGCTTGTGATTAAGTCCAGTAATACCTCGTATCCTGTCTTGGCATTGGACATGGACATGGGGTGTTACAGAAACTGTGTGTTAAATGTTTCATTAAATATTCTGGAAAACGATCCCACCATTTCGGGTTTACCACTCATCTATCCAATCTTTCTCTTATATTATTATCAGCAAGTCTTCCTCTTTTCCAAGTAAACATTATCCTGTGAATCCTATGTCATTCAAGTCACATTCTTCAAATACTTCTCGTAAAGCTACCATTTGCCTTTCTTCTCTTTGTCTACCCCTTTTTTTTCAAATGAGAATGAAATTTCGTTAAAATCCCCCATTACTAACCATGGTATTTGATGGCATTCTTTCACTCTTCTCAGCATATTCCATGAATCCCTCCTGAGATGTTCAGATGGGGCCCCATAAAATCCTTTAAACCTTCATTCAATCATGTCGTTGTCATCTCCCACCACAACATCGATATGGGATTTTGACAAGTTAATAAGGTTTATTGAAATTCCTTGTTTCCAACTAAGGGAAGGGCCTCTTTGTGATCCTTCTGCACTTATATCAATTCTATTGTTGAATCCACACTTTTTCCAAATCCTCTCCATCTTTCTTTCCTTAACTTTTGCTTTAATAAGAAAGGAAAGTTGGGGCTGGTGTTGTCTTAAAAATATTTTGAGACGTCTTATACTTCGCGATTGCCCAACCCGCAAACATTCTAGCTAAGGTTTTTAATTGTGTCCAGTCGCCCTCCTTATTAGTGGCCATCGGTAATCTATTTTCTAGAATTGTCACCAAGCTACTTGTCTGTTCATCTTCAAGGATAGCTAGTCTTTGTCATTTTTTTCCTTGCCAATATTCCAATTGGATTGTATTCGTCATCTTCAAACTCTTCCTCCCCCTTATTGTTATTCGTTCCCATCTCTATGTCACCCCTGGCATATCTCTATTATAGCCCTTTAAAACTTCCTTCCCTTTCAATCGTATAATAATTTCTCTTCTAGTATTATGTGTTTGTCCTTCATTGTAGTATCCATGGATTCGTTACTTCTTCTTGCTTCTGCCCTTGCTTCATTTTTTACAATGGTTTTTGATTCCTCTCTTAACTATCTGCTTTCATCCTGCATAGATCTGCTCGGTGGAGCCCTTAGGGATAGATCTTATCCAATATTTGTTTCCTAGGTCTCTATCGCTAATCTTAGAGGGAAAGATTTTCTCCATGCCCTAATCCTCCACACATAAAACAAAATAATGATAATTTTTGTATTGAAATAAAGCGTAGGTTGATTTATTTTGTCCATAAAAAATGCATTTTTTCCTCTTCAAAGGATTTCATACATCCAGGCAAACCCTAATCCTCATAATTTTTTTCAATCCTCTTGTTATTATTGTTGCATCATATTCTAGAAAACCTCCAATGAAATTTCCCAATTGTCTTGCCATTCTTTCAAACATGGACCTAATGGCAAATTGTGGACTTGTATCCAAAAATTGGAAAAAAAAAACCCAGCAGTACTTGTACTGGGTCCGTTCCTCTCTCCATTTTATGAAATATGATAAGATGTCTGTTGAAAAACCATGGAATCTCATCAATTACCCTCTTTATATCTAATTCGTTGTAAAATAGAAATAAGACTCTTTTATCTTCCATATTTCTATTGATACTTCTTCGAGTGGATGCCATAATTCTGCAAGAACTGTTCTCATAGATGGGAAGTAAACTACACTCAGAACTTTGCCGACTAGACATAATTTGAACTCGTCATCGATCTCCTCCCCATATTCTTGATCGTATACAGGGTCATCTTTGTCTTCTACAATTTGTAAATTAGCTAATTCATCCTCCATTGTTTATCAGGACTTTTATTAACGCTTTTCAATTCTTCTCTTTATCTTTCCCTATTTTTATAAAGAAATCACAAAGACTAGTTTATTGATTTAGATCTTTTTCCAAGAATAGACTCAAGAAAAACCTCGACGGTTACTACAAATGGCAAACAAAGCAAGAAAAAAAAAACCTAACTTGCTACTATCGATAGACAAACACTATGAAATTTTAAAATACACATGAATTCCCTCAAGATACTTTAAAGAATATCCCGCTCAAACTTCCCTTTTTATCTTTTTCTATTTCTTTTTTTTGGGGGTGGGTTTCTCAAGCTTTTTTCCTTTGTTCATATAACTTCTAATTTTACAAATTTAATATTTAATTAATTTTTTATATATATTATATTTTTAATTGTAATAATTAATGTAAAATAAATTTTTTATCTTAATTATTGAATACAATTAAAATATATCGACTTATCAATTCAAATATTATTATATAAAATTTTCTAATAATGATTAAAAAAATTAACATATTTAACATACAATATAATTTTATTTTATGTAATTAATGCAAAGTAATATTATTTAATATAATAATCCATTAACATAATTAACTCTAATATTAATTAAGTGATAATTAATATGTTTAAAATTATATTCAAGTAATAATTATATTTTACATCAATAAAATTAGTATAACAACTTTTGTTTACATCAAAAAATTTTAAACTAATAATTTTAAGTTATAATTATCACATTTTTTTTTCCTATGCTTTATTCTTAGAATTTTGTTCAAGTAATAATTTTATCTTAAAATTGTCATAACTTTTTTAACTAATAATTTTAATTTAAATTCTAATTATTTTTAAATATTTAATTATCACAATTTCTATTAAATTATAATTATTTTTAAATGTATAATTATCACAACTTTTATTTTATTTCAAAACTTTTTAATTAATAATTTTAAATTAAATATTATAATTATTTTTAAATGAGAATTTAGTAATATGATAAAATATAAGAAAATAATCTCATTAATTTAAAAAATTCTTCAAACTCATGCTTATATATATATAATAAATTTAATATTTATATGTTTTAAAAACTTTATACCATTCCTTCCTTTTTCCTATCTTGTCTCCCCTAACATCTTTCCATTTTTTGTTTTTAACTTTAAAATGTATGAAAAAGTATAGAGATTTAAAGCATATTGCAACTAGTATAATAATAAACAATAATATATGATAATAATTAATATATTATAAACTACTCTAATATTATAATTTGCAATATATTATTATATAATGAAATAATATATTTATAAGTATTAATATATATAACTCATTATATTGTAGATTATAATAAAAGATAAAGCATCAATAGTTATATGTAATTTAGTATATTAAAATACATGTTTGTAATTATAACTAACAATACATAAAATATTGTTAAATGTTTAATTTATTAATAAAATCTTATTTTTATTAAATTATATTTTGAATTAGGCTTCAACTTTTACAAATTGTATTTGGGTATGTCGGACTTGAGATTTGAACTATAATTAGTTTATTTTTGAGTTTGGGTTTCGTATAATATATTTAAGTTTTAGAATAAACATTCCCAAATGAGTATTAGGTTTATAAATTTAATAAAACGGATAAAAAAAATTACTCAATTGTCAATATAATATAATAATGAACAATAAAAATTATTTTTGTTAATTCATATAATATCATAGAACAATAAATTTTACATTCAATAAGCACTTTAATTACTTTATATAAAATAACTCTATTAAATATATAATTTAAATTTTTACGAGACAAATTTGAATTACATTATTAACGTATAAAAGTAAAATGAAATATTACATTTAGAATTAAAATATTTATAACTTATAAAATTTAAAATTATTTAAATTCGTCAAAGCTCACTCAGCTCAATCTGAATTTGAATATGAAAAAATCTAAATTTAAAAAAGGCTCAGACTTGAAAAAAAAATCTAAACTCATTAAAAATCTGTGCCAAAAAAAATGCCTGGGCCCTAAAAAACTAGAGCCTTGAACTGATTCGAGTATGAAAAAATCTAAATTCGAAATAAACCGATCCCAACCCACCCGTTTGCGAAGAAGGAATCTTCCTTTACTTTTGCATGTCAGGCTTTTGTAGAAAGAAACAAAACAGAGGAGATTGCCATATTTCATTTAATTTCTTAAGCATGTAAATTGGTTTTTTAATTTTCGGGAAGATAATGCTATGGGTATGTGAACAATCTCCATTCGTGATTTTGTTCTTGATAAGTATATCAAACCATATTTTCGTGAAAATTTAGTATATTTTCTTCCTATATCTTTTTATCTTTAAAATATATATTCACACATATACTAATTATTTGATTAACAAATTTTACATCATCATTCTTTTACATCTTCATACCAAGCAATGCCTTAAATTTAGAGGTTTTTATTAGTCGTTATAGTATAAACTAACTTAAAACTTATTTAGTTTTATCCATATTTTTTTTATTTTTAAGAAAATAATTAATTTTATTTAATATTAGTTAATTATATACTTCTTTCTTTTCTTAAATATAAATATAAATAATTTAATATGTTTTTTATATTTACATTCTAGTATAGTATATTTAATTTTTATATGATATTAATAACATAATATATAAACTCAAATGAAAGATAATATACTATAAACTTGAAAATAGATCAAACCGTGTTGGGCTCATGTTTTGAATATTGAAATTCGAGTTTGATCCATATTTTAAACAATTTTTATTCAAGTCTATTTTTTGATCATAATAAATTTTTCTCTCAAATACTCTTCAAATTTTGAGCAAGCATTCGAACTAGATCAAATAGCTTGATCCTTAAAAAATATCTTTATTATGTAATTTATATACACAAAAGTATTTCAAATTTAATCGATAAAAAATTAATTGTTAAGTTTAATATTTCAAATTTAATTGAAAAATTAATTTATTAAAACTTTGACCTATTAAATTGGTATGGGACAATGTTGAACTATTTTTTTTACCTTGTATAAATTAAAAATACTATAATGTATTAATTTATTTTTATTATTTATTATTACAATTTTTAATTTAAATTTTTTTAAAATTAATATAAAATTTGATAAATTATTTATGAAAAAAATTATTTTATATAAAAAAATGCTTCTTGTTATAAAATAAAGAAAGATGGAGAGAATAAAGAATAAAGAAAATATGAAAGCAATAGAGATCAAAGGGATAATTACAATGCTTCATCAGAGTCTCTATTTATAGGCATAAGAAGTATAAAAGAAGTAGAGATCTAATTCTAATAACTATTAGAATTTAAAGTATATCAAAACTTTATCTTGATCATGATGGACATCCACTTAGTAAGATATTCATAAAACTCCCCCTTGAATGTCCATTGGTAGATAATGTGCCTCATTAAAACCTTATTAGAAAAGACCTTGCGGAATAAAAACCTAATGAAGGAAAAAGAGTATACAATCTTCTATTACAAACTGCCTCATTAAAAACCTTTACTAGGGAAACCTAATGGAACAAAACCTTGGTTAAAGGAAAAGAGTACAACTTATTTTAGACTCCCCCTAATGGCAACATTACATTACATTTTTGAGTTGATGCATTCCAATCTTGTGTAGTAGTCTTTCAAATGTTGAAGTTGACAATATCTTAGTAAAAAGATCTGCTAAATTATCACTAGAACGAATTTTTGGAACATTTATATCACATCTTTTCTCAATATCATGGGTGAAGAATGTAACGCCCTAAATAATTTATTTCTGATTTGGTAACTATTTCACACAACTGTGCATATACTTCAGTGGTTATGTGTTCTGGGTGTGTTTATGATGTCTTGGGTTCAAGTCTCATTTTCATTAATTTTGATATTTTTGGATCAAGCCTTATCCTTGTTCAATAGGCTTATATTAAATTGTCTGTTAATTCTTATCGGAATGAGCTTGTTGGTTCAAGTGGTAAGGGGGTTGTGTGTTGGAGGTCATGTATTTGAATCTTTCCGCAAGCTTGAATGTTAATTTTTACTCAGTTGACCGATAGAGTTTCGATTTAATTTAAATGCTAATGTGGTTGAGATTGTGTAGTTAGTCGGAAGTTGGGGAATATCCAATTGAATTGAATTTTAATCCGTCACCCTTTCTAGGAATTTGGCATAAATTTTCTTTGGCTTTCCTTTATTCTTTGTTCCTCACCCCTTTTTATTACTTATTTTATTTTGTCTTAATCCATCAATGAATCTCTGTATTTTGCTAATTTTTTTTCCTTCGATTGTTCAGTTAGTGGGGTCTAACGCTTCTGTAGTCTTGTTTTCCTAATTGTCGGTCTCTATTTTGGAAGCAGTGAATCGTGAAGTGCGGGGCTCCCCTCTCGCAAAACTATAATCAAAATCGTTCCGAGTGTTGGGTTAAGTGTTGGTTGTTTGAATAGAATTATTGTTAGTTTCGTAGTTTCGTTTAATCGTGGATTAAGTCTGATTCTGAGCTTTGATATGTTGATTATAGGTTCTGGTGGTCTCGAGAGGGCTTTCGCATTAAAATGATAACATGTGTGTACCCAAAACGCAGAAAACGAAATTTTGGCAAAAGCCAAAAATTTGTTCTATAGACGCCACATGGGCGTGTGGTAGCCCGTGTGCGAGACACGACTGTGCACAACACACGATCATGTGGTAGAGTAAATGTGGCTGTGTGGGCCCACACGGGCATGTCGCATAACCTTGTGAATTTTTGGGCTAGGCCGTGTGGGTTACATGGGCAAAGGCCAATTTGGGTGTGTGGGCCCACACAGGTAAACCACAAAGGCATGTGGTCCCATAACTTTGAAAATTTTTCTAGGGTCGCACCGGTCGCTCCGATCGACTGTGGGCCTACTGTAAGGTCAGCAAGGGCTAGTAAAACCTTCCTTTGCGTGCTATGATATTTTGATAGATTGATCTGAGTTGGATACTAAATGTAAGCTTGACTAAACTTAAATATGTGTATCTGTTATTTGTATAAAGCATGTTGAGCTTGTTTAAGCTGATAAATTTGTATCTGAATCTCTGTATCTGTTATTGGGGTGGGATTTGTATATGAGGAGGAAGTGTTCCGTTTGACGTTAATCGCTTTTATTCTTCCAGCTTGGCTGCATATTTTCTAATATGTGTCTTAATGGCACAACGTGGTGTGTAGGATGGGTGGGTGTTTTTAACCCCACATGGTGTGATGGGATGGTCGGAGTTGGTGTGTAGAGGATAGGGATAGGATTTTGCATATTGAATCTAAATCTGAAGCTGAATATGTATCTATATCTGACTATTCATATGATTCTGTATGTATTGCATGTCTATTTCTGTTGGGTTACACACTCAGTTTACGTAAACTCACCTCTGATTATCTGTTTCTATTCAGGTAATCCACAGGCTTAGGCGGATCAGTGTGACGGGGACTTAGCAGTGACCACTCGACCGTAAATTGTTAAAACTTAATTATTTATGATTTATTTATGATTTTGGTTTACATTTGAGAGTTTGTAATTCTGGGACTCTTTAGACTTTATGGTTTTATAACTATTGGTTTTGACTTTATATGTTTGATAAATTGCATGCTTCAACAAATCACTTTTTTCTTTAAAAACTATGGTTTACGCAACAAAGGTTTTATAAAAACATGACTGCATTTTCAACTTAAAACGGTTTAAGGCTTCTACTATAGTAAGTTTTTGGCAAATGAACTAATTAATTGGAGTTTTCAGTAAATTACAAATGCATGCAAATTATAAAATATTGATGGTTTTATTAAGTCAATACCATTTCCAAAACCCATTCTTTGCGACATCACTAGATTCGACTATAACATCTAGGCTGGGTTTGGGATGTTACAAAGAATAATTTTTTTGAAATATGTTTCTTTCTATCACCTTTGATGTAACCACCCTTCAATTGAGCTATACATACTGCATTATCTTCGTATAAGATAGTTGACATCTTTTCCTGTAAAGGCAAACTACATATCTTCTGGATATGTTGGGTTAATAACTTTAGCCAAACACACTCTTGACTTGCCTCATGCATTGCAATTATTTCTTCATGATTAATGTTTACTTTGTTGAATGCCATGATATGGTAGTACCCCACATGTAAATAAATATCCTGTTTAAGATCGACCTTTATGTGGATCTGATAAGTATCAAGCATCGGCATAGCCAAATAATAGGGATTTTGAATCATTTGAATAAAACAACCCCATATTAATGGTTCCTCTGAAATATCTAAATCCATGTTTAATTCCATTCCAATGTCTACGTGTTGGAGAAGAACTAAATCTTGTTAACAAGTTTACATTGAAAGATATATCAGGTTTTGCATTGTCTGCAAGATACACCAATGCCCCTATGGCACTTAGATATGGTACTTCATGTAACGCCCCAAAATTTTTTTCTGCTTTGGTGAAAATGTGACAAAAATATTTGTCTGCTTCAGTGGTTAAGTGTTCTGGGTGTGTGTGAGAGGTCTTGAGTTCAAGCCAAGCCTCACCTTGAGTAAATTTTGTTATTTTTAGGAATTAAGCCTCCTTTTGGTCAGTGGGCTTATATTTTATTGTTTGTACGTCCACATCAGAATGGGCCTACTGGTCTGGTGGTTAGGTGGAGTGTGGGGTTTGCTGGAGGTCTTGTGTTCGAATCCCTGTGCAAGCGAGGGAATTTTAACTTTTCTTTGCTGATTGATAGTAGTTCGGTGGTGTTGGGATTATAGGGTAGTTAGATGTGATTTTGTAGGAAGTTATCAGAATATTCTAGGGGATTTTTATGTTAATTTAAAAAAAATTATTTCTCTCTCATCATTCACAAAATTTCTAATGTCATTTTTTCCTCCCTCTCTGTTAAATTCTACTTTTCCTCTTTTCTTTTTCTCCTTTTCCCTTTCGATTTCTTTTTCAATCCGTTTTAGTTTGTACAATGTTTTGTTTCGCGTGGTGTTTGGTAAGTGCTTCGAAAGCGTTGTGCAATGCTTGGATGTTCAATTATGTTAATGATGTGTATCTTGTGCTTAGGAGTAGATCTAAGGGCTAGGTACTTCTTGTCGGCACTGTATTTATGCGAAATCATAGTGCTCGCTTTAAGGTAAGGTATTCGGTTGTCTATTGGGTTGTGGGAAGACTTGGTTTCAATTTTAGTTTCGCTTTAAGCGAATAATACTATGGTTTCTTAACCAATTATAGGTTTTGGTGGTCTCGGGATGGTTTTGGATTCAAAATCGAACTAGGTGTGTACCCAAAACGCATAAATCGAGCTTTTGGAAAAAGCAAAAGAAAGGCCACTGTCGACGCTACACAGGCATGTGGTCACCCATGTGGTAGGCGTGTGAGTTAACACAACCGTGTGATCTACGAAAGCCAGGCTGCGTGTAGGACACAGCCGTGTGATGGCCAGGGTGTGCCTGTGTGGGCCACATGGCCTACTCCAAATTGGGTGTGTGGGCCACACGAGCGTGTGATATTTGGGACAAGCCATGTGATCCATATGGGTAAGGCCAATCTGGGCTTGTGGGCCTACACGGGCATGTGGGCCTATTATACTAAAATTTTTCATAGAGTCGCACGGCTCGTCCTAATCGACTGTGGACCTATCGTAGGGTTGGTAAAGTTTTACTAAACCTTAAATTTATGTGTTCTATTAGACTGATGTACTGTGTGAGCATGCCTATATTTGTTATCTGTTTGTGAAAGCGTGATTTGTAAGTTAAATCTATATGCATGCCAATTAATGTTTGGGCCTGGTATAAAATGTGTCGGATAATCTATATATATGTTGGCGAAAGTGTTCTGAAAGGTAGATCATGGCTAATATCTGGCAACATAGTTGCATTGTAACATCCCGATTTTGGGCCTAGTCGGAACAGTGGTTTTGGGACAACAAATTTGATGAGGAAAAATTTATTTTTATTATATTTTCATGGTCTACAATTTCACAAAATTATTTCATGAAAATTTCGTTCGAAGTTTTGACGTTTGGACACTTAATTTAGTCAAAAGGACTAAATCATAAAAAGTGCAAAAGTTGAGTTCTACATGCTAGAGGTGTCAAATTGTTATGAAATTTTAAATTGGAGGTCCTTATATGGTAATTAGACCATTGTTTAAGTTGGTGGAAAAAATGGACATGGTTAGGCAGGTTTCCAAAGTTTTTCATTAAGGGCATTTTGGTCATTTAGTTATTAAAATGAATTAAAAACAAAATTAAAAGCCAATTTTTGTCCATATTCAATCTCTTGGCCGAAAATTGCATGGAGAAACCATGGCTAGGGTTTTTCAAGCTTCCAATCTCGATTGTAAGTCTGTTCTAGCCCCGTTTTTAATGATTTTTACATTTTTGCAATCCCCGTAACAAGATCTATCTATTTCTATCATTAATTTGAGCTAGGGTTCATGTTGAAAAATTGAACCATGTGTGAAATGCATGCATTTTTATGTCTAATGGTAGAAAATGAGTGTTGGGTGTTAAATAAATGACTTTTACTAAGTAATTTTTGATGAAAACGTTTGAAAGGACCATTTTGTAAAAGTTGTAAAAGTGGTATAAAAGGGTGTTTTGATGAGAATTGTAGTTTTATATAGTATGAAAATGGTTCGGCTAGGCCTATAGAGCAAGAAAATTGAATAAAAATCACTATACGAGCATAGGGGAAAAGTGTAATTTTGACAAAGTTTAGATGGAAAAATGTAATTTTACCGAAATGTGATATTTGGATCACATTAAATAATGTGACTAATAATTGGACTAAATGTGACATTATAGATCAAGGAAAATGAGGATTGGACCTACATCGGGTGAAAATGAAAAATCGACTGTTAGGTTCTTTTTTGCTATTTTGGTCCCGAGGTAAGTTCGTATGGTAATAATAATGCAATAACATGCTTGAATTGTAATTATCTATTATTAGTGGCTTAAAATGTATGATTTAATATATTAAAAGAATTTATGGATGATGAATATGATGTGGAAAATGTGATGAATGTTAAATTACTATTACATGAGTTGTGTGAATTGCTACACGGTTGTACCCGATGAGATTTCGGCAAGTAAGTTCATGTGATTAAATAAGCATGATATTCATGTTATTGTTGTTACACTTGAAATCTATTTTTCTATGGTTGTATTGATTTATATGTTAATGATATTATGTATGGGAACGTGATGTACCCATGAAGTAATCGATAGCTCAAATGCCGATAACATGTGATTGGATGATTGAATATAATGGAAATTTGATAAAACATGATATTTATTTGAAACGAGTAAGTTTGTATGTAAATAATATATCGATTCTTTTTTTTTATATTATTATCTTTTGTTAGTATATGAGATGTAGCTGCTTATAGAATGATCATTTGATGTAAATTACAAATCGAAATTGACTAAGAATGAATTAGTAAAATTTTGAAAAGTGAAGAATTTCCCGATTGGACCTTCGGAATAGAAAAGATACAAATGATTCGTTATGAGAACACATGTGTAGTACTATGTGCAGGCTACTATGTGTTTAAGACGGTTTTAGGTCACGTGTGTAGTACTAAGTGCAGGCTACTACATGTACCATATTGTTAGGTCGCATGTGTAGTACTTAGTGCGGGCTACTATGCGTACCCGATAGCTTCGATCATGTGTGTAGTACTAAGTGCAGGCTACTACGTGTACCAGATTGTTAGGTTGCATGTGTAGTGCTAAGTGCAGGCTACTATGTGTACCCGATAGCTTCGATCACGTGTGTAGTACTAACTGCAGGCTACTACGTGTATCAGATGGTTAGGTCATGTGTGTAGTACTAAGTGCAGGCTACTACATGTACCCCAATTTGATATAATGGCTATGCTGCAACACATGCATTGGCAGCAACAAGTTTACTGGAGATGCTAAAAAATGCAGGATGACTTAATCAGAAATACATTTAAAATATATATCTCATAACCCGTTTGTTTTTGTTCTTGAATTTCCACACTTTATACTCAAACAATGGGCTTCACTGTCGAGGGAGGAAGGAGGCGATTGGATTCTGAGGGGTCTGCAAATAAATAAAAAGGGGGGATCTTGTCTCTACTTTATTTTAGTTTATCTCTTAAAATGTTTCTATTTCTCACATAGTAAATCAAGAGGTTGAAATCATTAATAAAATTGAACAATTTATAAAATAAGAAGTGTGGCAATAGATATGTACATGTCTAGGATTGGATCTATCTAGGAAGAGCTTGGTATTTAAGCAATCAAACTTGACTCACCTCCTTTTTCTGGGATTCTACCTAGTGTACAGCATCTATCTGCTTCTATATTTTCATTTTCTCTATTGTTTTTAACAATGGGGATATTGTTCATCTTAAGTAGGGGACCTAAGATAGAAATTGTTTTTCAAGATACATTAATCTTATAATTATGATTAAGTTATATTTTTGTCAAAAATTAAAATTTTTGTTAATTATGCTAACTTCTAGTATAAATAAAGTTTTATTATCTCAATAATTCTTATGTTAGCTGAACTATGACATAATGTTACTCTTAATAAAGTTTACAAATCATACCATAAAATTTTTAATTCTTTAGGAGAGCTAGACATGCATGAAAGTTTAAGTCTCTAGAATTGACTTAGTAATTTCTTGAGACGAAATCCTAGGAAGCATGGAATTTTGAAAATGACTTAGGAAAACTTTTGTTTGAATCGATTGAGCCTTTCAACCCAACCTTAATGAATATTTATCCCTTAAAACCTAACTTTGAGATTATATGGCCTAATTTTATTTGGACCTTTGCAATATTTAGCCATCACTTCTCTCATAATTATTTTTAAATTGTCTTAAACACTAGATTCAGTACTATTTAGAATATTCTTTGAAAATAAGTTTTGGGGAGTTGAAAAGAAGTATCAAATGCTCAAAAAATTATAGTACATACAGTAAAATTCTCGTGTTCAAAGAATAAGAAGAAAAAACATATGTACTCGAAAGAGATAGATGTATAAGAGAGTATGTAAAAGCAAAATGAGTTGGTCTACTAAAGGTACTTATTCTGAAGGTCTGATACAAGTTGAGTCTAGGGTTTTTAGCTTAAAATTATCTATCTTTAACATACCCTTAGCTAGCCATGTTACAACCAATTTAAAAGACCTTTCGATTTAGATTTTCATCCAGCCTACATTAGTGGAGAGAAATTGCTAAGTTCAACATATGAAGACATAAGTTAAACTTGGTGATTGTAGTTTAGTCTTAAATAAGGGAATAAAAATTAAATGGTAAGAATTAGCATGTTTTTATTAAGAGAACATAGAGTGTATTCTTGCCAGCATGATAACAATTAAGAATAATTCAAACAATATGTATACTTGAGTTGCATAATTTCAAAATTCTTGTTCTTGAGCATAATTACACTAAACTCATAATTGTGGGGGAAATGTATTTTAAAGACATTTTTCAATAATTATCTCAAGCACTTCCTCTTTTCAATTTGTGCAATACTCAGGACAAGCAATGAATTAAGTCTAGGGGTGTAGAAACACAAAAATATATAGACTTTTTCAGCAACTTATGAGCCCGAATTCATACAGTTTCATAGTAAATTTGATTGAAATTCATACTTTAATTATAAAATAATTAATTTTCACTTAAATTATTAACATATTGAATTTTAATTATTTTTATAATATTTTTCAAAAATTTGGTTTATTTTTTGACAGTTTTGCACAAAAGGTGAAACTTGGAATGGCAGACACCTCGAAAGGCTTAAACCGTCAGAGGAATTTTGCATTGAGTGAACTAGAGGCAAGATTAAATATTTTTTCCAGCAGAATTTGGTCCAAATGATGATCATTTTATATAATTTGTTTTTAATTTTTATCCAAGTTAAATTGGGTTAAAATTTAATATAAAGCATGAATGAGAATGTGGCTTAGTGTGCTAAGCATTGAAAACTTATCCAATAGGAAAATTTGAAGCCCAAAACCGATCCAATATGTAACACCCCTTACCCATGTCCGACACCAGGACAGGATACAAGGCATTTTTGGACTTAAACACAAGCAAACATACAAAAACCGGCCATAAAATTTTGTTCAAATTAAATTCATTCATACATATGCAAATTGTCCCTTATATAGGCCTACGAGGCCCAAAACATACATCGAGAGTAGTTCGGGACTAATTCGAGAACTTTAGAAAATTTTGGGAAAACTTAGAGAAATTTTCATGAAACAGGGTCACGTGCCTGTACGGGTAGGCCGTGTGGTCACACACGTCCATGTGGCTTGGGACACGCCTGTGTCCTCAACTCGTGTAACTCTCTGTTTATGACGTCATAAATAAAATAGGGTCACATGGCCAAGTTACACGCCCGTGTTCTTAAGCTGTGTGGCGAATTAAATTTCAAAAATAAAGTGCAGACTTCACAAGGCCTGGGCACACGCCCATGTCCTAAGGCCATACCCTTCACACGGTTGAGACACACGGCCGTGTCTCTACCCGTGTGTTTACTACTGGCATTTTGTTTTCCCTAATTAGGGTGCAGGGGCCACACGGCTGGATCACATGCCCATGAGGCAGACCATGTGTGTCACACGGCCTAGACACATGCTGGTGTGTCTACCCATGTGGACAAATTCTAGGCTAATTTCTAAGCAATTTGCCACCCTTAAATGCTCAGTCACTTATAAATTTTTTATGGTATGCAACATAGCATTTTTAGTCTCTCAAATACTCAAAATCATGATTATTCCATGACTTTGTAATGTCAACATATCACATGCTCAAACCATCATGCTTTCATATGGCATTCCACACCAATTTCATATTTATTCATCCTTATAAACCTACCTTCAACCTACTCAATTATACAATGACCATGGTCATACCTATTAATCCCAATTCATTCATTAAGCATATGTGCCATTTATCACATCCAATACCAACAAGCAACCACCAGCAACATCACAAAGTATAAACACATTGCATGTATGCATAAATAATTAGGGTTACAACCCGAGAAGCAATTAGAAGCCACATCTCATGGCCTTATGCAAAATGAATCGTAATACCATCATGAGCCAACTCATTTGGCTAATCAATATGACACATAACAAAATGACCAAGTCCCCTATACATGTCATACTCAAAATGTTGAAACTAACTATACCCAAATGTCCAATTGATAGTATGATCGAGTCTCCGACTTCCTTCGATCCCCGATCTAGCTTGGCGACACTATAAAAGATGAAAAGGAAGGGAGGGTAAGCATTACAACTTTGTAAGTCCATATGAAAATAACATGCTATTTAAACAAGTATTAAACATACATTTAACGTAATGAACAAAATTTATAATTCATCAAGTCACTTAACTTACTCATCACATAAACAACATTGTCATAATTTCATCACATAACAAGGCATTACTCATGAGTTCGGTATACATACCTGTATCAACTCATAATATAATCTCTTACTCATTCTTCCCATTGGCTTACCTCTTGGGTCTTCTGTCAAGTTATTCAATAATTTACCCGTTGAACACTCAGAATACTATTGGATACACAGAAAGCTCGCACATAAGTGCCACATATGTGGCTAAAGCTACCTCATACCACGTAACGCATAGAAGCTCATTCTCGAGCTACTCATGGGTCTGCTCAAACAAGCTGTCGGTTAGGACATAGTTACACGGGCTACTCACACAAGCTATCAGGTATCCGCAACACATGCTGGACTACCCAGCCACCGGTAGGACGTACAAGACTAGCACACAAAACCACATAAACATATCTCATGAGCTAATAAATTACATGATTCCTAGTGACATGTCACTTGTATCCTAAACTATTCCTAAGGTTCAAACGAGATTTTCTTTTATATCACATCTCTGTCAAGCTTGCTCATAATGTTGATCTCAATGTCCATAATACCCAGCACTTACTATTGGAGCAATCAAAGCATAATTGAAGAATTTGAATTTGTGTAATACTCAAGCATCAAAATATAACTTAACATCACATTATTCGTATATGAACTTACCTCGGTACAAAATGATGAAAACAAGCTTATTTTTGTAAACCTTGTTTTTCCCCCGATCAAGACCGGAATCACATTTTTCTTGATCTATAATGCCAAATTTAACTTATTTAATACACACATTGTTCGAATCAAACCATAACACATACTTTGAAAAAATTACCTTTTTACCCCTAACTTTTCACTTATTTACAAATTGGTCCTTAGGCTCGTAAAATGAAATGCATGCATTTTCTTTACTACCCAAGCCTAGCCAATTCATGTTCCTACTTTTAGCAACCTATATTTTTCTTCATTTCACATATTTACTACCCATTTTACAACTTTTACAAACAGGTCATTTTCATGCATTTCCATAAAAAATCATTAGTAAAAGATGTTAACACACATCAAACTTTCATATTCCTCCATTAAACATCAAAATACATGCATGTCACAAATGGGTGAGTTTTTGAACATGAACCCTATCTCAAAATAATGGTAGAAATAGCTAGATCGGTTGATGACAACTTCAAAAATGTAAAGAACATTAAAAATGGGATAAGATGCACTTACTTTTGAGCTTGAAAATTGAAGAAACCCTAGCTATGGTGAGCATAGAAATTTTGGCTAAGGTAGATGAAGATGGATAAGATTTTTGACTTATTTTTCCCTTTTTATTCTTTTATTAACCAAATGACAAAAGTGCCCTTAAGGCTTTCGTTCAATTTTTTTCCTATTCATGCCCATTTTTGTCCAAAATTTTAGAACTTGGTCAAATTAATATTTAAGGACCTCTCATTAATATTCCATAGTAATTTCACGCTTACAGCTTCTAGAACTCTAGTTTTGTAACTTATTCACTTTAGCCTTAGCTTCAAATTGGACACTTTAGGCATAAAATATCTTCATGGAAATTTTCACACAAGCTAAAATCATATCATAAACCTCATAATAATCATAAAACAACTATTTTTACTTTGGATTTGTGGTCTCGAAACCACTATTCTGACTAGACTCTAATTTAGGATGTTACACAATAAGCTGACCCAATCAGATTATTTAGTTGATTAAATTAATTGCAAAATAGCTTCTAGTTTCCTTGAAATCCTATTCAAACCCCTCCACTTTCTGTGTCTTTAAAGATTTACCCTAAGCTAAATTTAGCAAACTTTGAAACATTCAAACTTTGCTCCATGTGCAACCGACCAAAAGGAGTGTGTGGTTGCTAATTATTTTCTATTTTTAGCAAACACTCCCTTCTATAAATGCCACATTTAACCTATTCGTTTAGCACACCTTTTCATTCGACACATGTCTCTCCCTTTCACTCACTTTGTAATAGCCCATTTTTGGGTCAAATTAAAACAGTGGTTTCGGGACCACAAATATGAAGTAGAAATATTTATTTTACTATTTCTTTAAGGTATACAGTATGAATGATTGTGTGAAATTTTTCGTTAAATAATTTTATCATTTGAGTGTCCAATTTGGCTAGAAGGACTAAATTGAAATAGGTACGAAACTTGAGTTCTCTATGTTCAAAGTGCCTAATTGCTATGAATTCTTAAATTAGAAGTCCTTAAATGGTAATTAGACCATTATATTTTAGTTTGGACAAAAATGGACATGGTTAGATAAAATTTCAAAGTTTTATGTGAAGGGCATTTTAGTCATTTGGTAAATAAAGACAAAAATTAATAAATAAAAAGATGTCCATCTTTTCAATTTCATCCTCCTATGTCAAAAATTAAAGGGAGTCCATAGCTAGGGTTTTGGCCACTTTCAAGCTCGATTGTAAGTCAATTCTTGCCCTGTTTTTCATGATTTTTATGTTTTTGAAGTTGTCTCAACCTAATCTAGCCTTTCCAAGGACTAATTTGAAGAAGGATTGAGGTCTAAAATTTTACCCATGTTGAATATGTGTGTATTTGGATGTTTAATGGTGAAATATGCATGTTTATTGTGTGTTAAACAACTTTAACAGAGTGATTTTCGGTAAAAATGTCAAATAGGGACTTCTTTGTAAAAGTCTATAAAATCTGTAGAAAAGTGTGAATAAATGAAAAATGTGGACTGTTATGAGTACCAGTAAGTTCGACTAGGCTTGGGTTGTGATGAAATTGAATGAAATTCATTTTACGAGTCGAGGGACTAAAATGTAAAATGTTGAAAAGTCAGGGGCAAAAATGTAATTTTTTCCATAGTGTGTTTTTGGGCTGAATTAAACAATGTAATAATTAAATAAGTTAAATTTGGTATTATAAATCAAGAAAAATGAAGTTCGGGTCAAGATTGGGGGAAAAATAAAGTAATTGACGAATAGTTCCCTTTGGTCGTTTTTGTAACTGAGGTAAGTTCGTATGTTAAATAAACTTTAATGTAATTGTATTTAAATGCTTTAATATTGCATGAACTGTATGATTGGTTGTGTGGACGAGTTTAACTCTACAGGTGAGTTTGACGATGGTTCGATAAGCAAGAAATCCCGTTTGAACATTAAGAATAGATTAGGATACAAGTGACATGTCAATAGGGTTACCATGTGTTATGTGATTATGTGATCTGGGTGCTAGTCTCATACATCCTACCGGTGGCTGAGTATACCGACATATGTTGCGGTTGCTTGACAACTTGTGTGAGTAGGACTAAGTAGCTACGTTTTGATTGACAGCTTGTGTGAGTAGGCCCATTGATTATCTCAAGAGTGAGCAATTATGCAATATGGGAATTATGTAGCATTGGCTACATATGTGGCACATAGTGTGCAAGATTCCCAAGTATCCAACTTTATTATTCCGAGTGGCTCACAGGTATGTCAAAGATGAGAATAAGTGTAAATACGTTACGAGATGGTACAGGTATGTACTCGAAGCTTATGATTATTAATTCGTGAAATGACAATTTCAAGGTAAGCTGTGATAGAAGTGAATTATGATCATGAGATTATGGTAAATTATGTCATCTTATGTTATATTACTTGCATGATTAGTGTATCGTAAGGCTGCTTATTTCTTCATATGAGCTTACTAAGCTATATAGCTTACTCCATTTTATTTTCAATGTTTTATAGTGTCACCAAGCTAGCTTGGGATTGGAGATCATCGGAAGTCGCATCACACAATCAAACTATCCTTTCGGTACTGATGATTTGAAAATATTTTGAGAGTATGGCATGTATAGGGACTTAGTTATTTTGTTATATGTGTCATTTGATTTAGCCAAATGTATTGGCTTATATTTGTTTAAAGTGGTTTGGTATTTAGTCATGTAATTGGCTTACTTTGGCTAAAATGGTTGTAAGCCCATTTATATATGTGCTAATGCCTTTTGTTTATATGTTTTATAATGGGTTGCTATATGTTTATTATGGTTAAATGACTTGTTGTGAAATGGATAAGATGGGTCCTTTGATGTGCTAGGAAATTTAAGTAGAATTATGCATGATGAAAGTATTCATTTTGATACTTGTGAATGTGAGTTTGGTATGAATTGATTTGGTAAATTATGCTGTAGTAAATATGTTAGGTGTTGGTAATGAATGATATGATTTAGCCTTGTTTATGAATGTTTTGGTTGCTTAAACATGCAATGGATTATGTCATTGAACTTGTGTGAGTGCAGGTGTAAATAAGGGTGACAAATGGCTTGGTAGATAGCCTTTATTTTGTCCACAAGGATGGACACACGGGAGTGTGTCTAGGCCGTGTGTGACACACGGTTTGCCCTATGGGCATGTGTTCTGGCTGTGTGTCCCCTGCACCTTAATTTTGAGAAATAGAATGCTCAGAATTGAGCACACGGGTAGAGACACAGGCGTGTGTCTCAACTGTGTGAGGCACACGACTTCAGGCACGAGCGTGTGTCCCGACTATGTGAAGCTTACACCTATTTTATGAAAATATAATTTACCACACGGCTTGGCACATGAGCGTGTGACTTGGCCGCATGACATCAATTTGTTCACGCATTGCAAAACAAATAGTTACACGGGTTAGGGACACGGGCATGTGTGACCACACGGCCTGCCCACACAGGTGTGTCCCAAGCCACACGGGTGTGTGACCCCTATTCATAGCAAAACTTTTCTAAGTGCTTGGTTTAGTCTCTAACCACTTCCAAACCATGTTTCGGGCCTCGTACGCTCGTATTAGGGATTTTATCATTGAATGTGAATGTTTTTAATTTGGATGAAAATTTATGACCCAGAATTGTATGTTTACTCGCTTTGTAAGTCCAATAATACCTTGTATCCTGTTTTGGCATTGAATATGGGTAAGGGGTGTTACACACATTCTGTAACACCCCACACCCGTACCCTTCGCCGAGACAGAATACGTGGCGTTACCTAACTTGAACATATGCATTCCTAAGTTTCTGAATCATCAAGATCTGGTCAAATTTAAAACTTTGTCTAAACTTCTTCAATATGGCCTACGACACTCTAAACGTTCATTTAAAAACCAATCAAAACCAATTCGGGTCCTTCAACGAACTTTGAAAAATAACACTAGACATAGGGGCACACGCCCTTATGGGAGGGGCAACACGCCCGTGTGACCAATTCAACATGGTCGTGCTATTGGCCCATGTGGCTCACACGACCTAAGCATATAGGGACACGCTCGTGTCCCTTACCCGTGTGGAATTAATTTCAATTTTGAACCTATAGGGGTTTTCACACGGCCACGACACACCCGTGTCTTAGACCATGTGTAAAAACCTAGACATTTTGTTTCTGACGTAAGCAATTCTTAAGGGTCACAGGGCCAAGGCACACGCCCGTGTGCTAGGCTGTGTCCTTCACACGACTGAGACACACGGCCGTGTCTCTACCCGTGTGTTTATTACTATGCATATTGACTTGCAAATTTTACGTGTAGGGGACACATGGCTAGATCGCATGCCCATGGGGCATACCGTTTGTCACACACGACCTAGATACACGCCCATGCGTCTACCTGTGTAGGCAAAAATAAGGCTATCTAGCAAGCCTCTTTGTCACCCTTACATACATAACCTGCACAAAATCAATCAACACCAATACAAGAATGATCCACATAACTAAAACAACCACAATAGACACATATGCAATATACTCATCCATGAAAATAACATCTTTTATGTATATATAACAAAATGAATATTAGCCCTCATTTAAGGCTTTATACAGAATAAAGGGTTTTAGCCCAAGCCAACACATGTGGCCAATTTCCAATGACACAAAGTGTTAAAGCCTAAGCCCTGCACATGCCATACTCAAAACAAGTAATCTAACTATACCAAGTGCTTCGGCTGATAGTGTGATCGTTAGCTCTGACGTTCGTTGGTCTTCAAGCTATTTAGGCAGCACTATAAGAAAATAGAAAGGAGAGGAAGTAAGCACAAAACTTAGTAAGTTGCATGCAAATAAATATAACAACAATTCTACCATTCATCAACATGCTTATAATACAAGAGAAGACATAAGCACAACTTACTCATCACTATCAATTACGAATCATTTAGCATATTTTGAGCTCATATCTCATACATCCTAAATTGGTCCTGTACCACTCACAACAAGGTTATACTTCTCTCATTACCTTAAACCATAACTCTCACCGTTGAACCATTTGGAACACAACTAGATAATCAATAAGCCTTAAACATGGGGTAGAATTACGTTGCCATGTCCTAGAGATGGTCTTACACTGGCTCATATCTCAAGTCGATGCCATGTCCCAGGCATCGTCTTACACTCACTATCATCATCGAGTCCAACGCCATGTCCCAGACATGGTCCTACACTAGCTCTCACATATCTGTGCTGATGCCATGTCCCAGACATGGTCTTACACTAACACATCTTGTAGCCGGTGCATGTTCCAGACATGTCTTACAGTAGCTTACGTCTCGAGGCTGATGCATGTCCTAGACATGTCTTACACTAGCTCTTGTCTCAATGCTGATGCAATGGCCCAGACATGGTCTTACACTAGCTCATAATAACACATACGTCACGACATGAATATCTGATTTATTTCCTATGGTTCAAACGGGAGATTCTACTATCTCAATTATCATCATACATTCTCAATTTCACAATCAAGCAATTCATGCTATAGCAATCCAAAAACATATAATAACAATGTAGTTGTATTATTTAGATACAACTTACCTCGGATTACAAAATATGGCGATTAGTCAGTCTAATCTACTTGCTTGGCCTTCCAAGGTCTAGGTTTGGATTTTGAATTTCTTGATCTATAATAATAAAATTCACCCGTTTTCTGAGCACCTTAATCTAGACACTAAAAAATTCAATATTGGGCAAAGTGACCATTTTGCCGCTAGACTTTCACAAAAATGACCATTTTACCCCTATGCTCGAAAATCGACTGTTATCAATTTTTTTCTTATCATAAGCCTAGCCGAACCCTTTTTACTCTGCTAACAATCCAAAATTTCCAGTACTTTACAAATTTATTACTTATTTTACAACTTATGCAAAATGGTCCTTAGTTAGGGTTTCAATGAAAACTTCTTCACAAAAGTTGTTTATTACACATCTAATACTCATATTCTTTCAAAAAATTTTAGAAAACTACATGAACACTCTTATGGTAAAACCCTAGACTTTCAACCATTTTGCAAAATGGTCCCCTCATTTGAAAGCTCATGCTTCAAGAGGTTAAAAAATGTAAAAATCATTAAGAAAACTATCAAAATCACTTACTTTAGAGAGGGATAAGTTGCTGAAGCTTTCAAGCTTCCCAAGCCCCTCTAATGGTTGATATTTTGGTGGGAATAAAGAATGAGTCAAGAAGATGAAGGTAAATTTTTATTTTATTCAGTCTATTCACTTAAGTCACCAACCCACCTAATTTCTTTGACTTTTCTATTTCCATGTCCCTGTGGCTAGTCATGCTATTATAAAGGGTCTAACTGCTCGTTAAAGACCTCCAATTAAGATTCTCTAGCTATTTGACACCCTTAGCTATCAAAATAGGACTTTTTCACTTTATGCGATTTAGTCCTTTTTCGTAAATAAGCTCATAAACGCTAAATTTACTTCATCAAATTTTTCATGCACTAATATAAACATGTTATGATCTTAAAATAATAATAAAACACTTTGTCTGACCTCAAATTAGCTATCTCAAAACCACTATTCCAACTAGACCCAAAATTGGGCTGTTATAATTCTTCTCCTTAGGGATTTTCGTCCCCAAAAATCTTACCGGCAAAAAAGTTCAGGTATTGATCTCTCATGGTCTCCTCGGGTTCCCATGTGGCTTCCTCGACTCCATGTCTATGCCACAAAACTTTCACGAGTGCAATACTTTTATTCCTCAACTGTTTGACTTTTTGAGCCAAAACCTTGACTGGTTCTTCGCCATAAGTCATGTCCAGATGAATGTCTACCTCGGTTGGCGCAATCACATGCGAAGGGTCTGATCTATATCGACGTAACATGGACACATGAAACACATTGTGAATCTTTTCTAACTCTGATGGCAAAGCCAATTGATAGGCCACAGACCCTACTCTCTCGATAACCTCATAAGGTCCTATAAAACGAGGACTCAACTTGCCTCTTCTACCAAATCTGAGGACTTTCCTCCACAGGGATACTTTCAAGAACACTCGATCACCGACTTGAAATTTGATCTTTTTTCCGTTTCAAATCCGTGTAGGATTTCTGTCAATCCGAGGCGGCCTTCAAACAGTCGTGAATCACTTTAATTTTCTCTTTGGTCTCTTTGACTAAATTGACCCCGTGAATCCAACTCTCTCTGAGCTAAGTCCAATATAAAGGCGTTCAAAAATTTTGCCCATATAAAGCTTCATAAGCCACCATCTTCACACTTGACTAATAACTATTGTTATAAGCAAATTCAACCAATGGTAAGTACCTTTCCCAACTACCTTGAAACTCGAGCTCACAACATCGTAACATGTCTTCTAAAATCTGAATTACTCTTTCTGACTGACCATCGGCTTGTGGGTGAAATGTCGTGCTAAAATTTAGTTTAGTTCCAATGCCTCTTGTAACTTCCTCCAAAACCTCGAGGTAAATCTCAGTTCTCTATCTGAAATAATCGACAAAGGCACTCCATGAAGCCTCACAATCTCAGAAATGTACAAGTCGGCCAGTTTCTCAAGGGAGTAGTCGATACGCACTGGTATAAAATGTGCCGAATTTGTTAACCTATCCACAACAACCCAAACAGCATCACCTTTCTTCGGGGTTACCGGTAAACCCGTCACAAAATCCATAGTAATCTAGTCCCACATCCACTCGGGGACTATGATAGGCTGAAGTAGACCCGAAGGTACTTGATGTTCAGCCTTCACTTGCTGACACACTAGGCATTTAGAGACAAACTCTGAAATGTCTATTTTCATTCCTGAACACTAATACATCTTCTTCAGGTCGTTGTACATTTTCACACTACCCAGGTGGATAGGCAAGCAACCACTATGTGCCTCTCGTAGAATCTTTTGAATAAGTTCGATGTCCTTGGGTACACAAACTATATCTTTGAACATTATACACCCATCGGTGCCAATTCAGAAGTCTGATTCAAGCCCCAACTCACACTGAGTCATCTTAGCTTGCAAATCATTATCACCTTTCTGAGCCTCACAGATCTCTTGTAGAAACTTTGGCCTAACTCTCAACTCTACTAGAACCAAACCATCATCGAATAAGGCTAATTGGGCATCCATTGCTCTGAAAGTAAATAATGATTTTCTACTCAAGGCATCAGTGATTACGTTTGCCTTGCCTGGGTGATAATCAATCACCAACTCATAATCCTTTATCAACTCTAGCTAGCTTCGTTGCCATAGATTCAACTCTTTCTCAGTCATCAAATACTAGAGACTTTTATGGTCGGTGAACAGTCGACATTTTTCGCCATAAAAATGGTGTCTCCAAATTTTCAACGCGAACACGATGGCAGCCAACTCTAAATCATGTGTCAGATAGTTTCCCTCATGTGGATTTAGTTATCTTGAAGCGTAAGCTACAACCTTACCTTTTGGCATGAGTACACACCCCAATCCATTCAAGGAGGCGTCGCTATATATCAAAAACACTTTGCCTGATTTCGGTTGTACTAACACTGGGGCTTCGGTCAACAAAACCATTAACTTCTCAAAACACTGTTCGCACTTTTCTGTCCATTCGAACTTGACTTCTTTTTGCAACAATCTTGTCATCGGAGATGCTATCATAGAGAATCCATTCACAAATCTACTGTAGTAACCAGCCAAACCCAAAAAGCTTCAAACCCCTGTCACATTCCTCGGTGGTTTCCACTCGACAATAGACGAGATCTTACTTGGGTCAACTCTGATCCCATCACCGGACACAATATGCCCTAGAAATCTGACAACTTGGCGTACAACTACTAGTCTCTCAAGGTTTGTAAAATTGTTCTCAAATGCTTTGCATGCTCACTCTCATCACGTAAATAAATCAATATTCATCGATAAAAATGACGACAAACTTATCCAGATATGGTTGAAAAATGTGATTCATCAGGTCCATAAAAACCGCTGGGGTGTTCGTTAAGCCAAAAGGCATGACGAGGAACTCATAATGCCCGTACCTCGTCCAAAATGCGATTTTCGATACATCTTGCTCCTTAACCCTTAACTTGTAATATCCCGACCTCAAGTCAATCTTGGAAAATACAGTGGCTCCTTTCAACTGATCAAATAGGTCATCGATCCTTGGCAAATGATACTTGTTTTTCACAGTCACTTTGTTGAGCTACCTGTAGTCGATACATAACTTCATCGACCCGTCTTTCTTTTTTACAAAAAGTACCGAAGCACCCCATGGGGAAAAACTCGATCTCGTGAAGCCCTTATCTATTAACTCTTGTAGTTGTACTTTCAACATCGTTAATTCCGTTAGTGCCATTCTATACGGGGCAATCGATATAGGTTTCGTGCCAAGTATTAAGTCAATACCAAATTCAACTTCTCTGGTTGGAGGTAATCCAGGAAACTCTTCCGAAAACACATCTCTTAACTCATAAACCACCGGTACCAATTCAATCTTTGACTCAGACACTTGAGTAATTAGCACAAAAGCGAGATAAGCCTCATATCCTTTCGCCAAATATTTCTTAGCAGTCAAAGACGATATTACTATAGGTAAGTCATCTGGTTCCTCTGGTTCAACCCGAAGAACATTCCCATATTTACATTTCAACTCAATGGATTTCCTCCCACAGTCCACTACCGTACTATGAGAAATTAACCAATCCATTCCAAGGATTACATTGAACTCATCAAATGTCAACAACATGAGATTAGCCGGAAAACTATGACCCTTAATTGTCAAGGGACAGTTTCTACATACTTAGTAAACTAACACATGTTTGTCTAGCGGGTTTGACACTTTTATCACAAATTTGGTAGACTCGACAGATATATTCATTCTAGGTGCATATTTCATGAACACATAGGAATGAGTAGACCCTGGATCAATCAAAGCAATAATAGAAATACCATGAAGAGAAAAAGTACTCGTGATAACATCTGGTGAATATGTCTCTTTGCGAGCGTGAATGGTAAAAGTTATTGCAGGCGCTCAGCCCTTGGACCTCACAGTTGGATCCCTAGGGTTACCTCTACTGTTAGCCCCACTGCCCAGGTTCTTTTGTGGTCCACCCCTCGTAGGAGCACTACTCGCCCCCATATATTTCTTTTTCTCTTTCTCATCTAGTTCATGGCAGATCCACATTTGAAGAAACCTCTTTCATTTGTTCGACATTCACCGAAATGACGTCTACCACATTGTGAACACTCCGGTGATAACCTTAAATTATACATATTTTTACTCATTAGAATTGGTGAATTTGATGCTCCTAATTCTTTAATTTCATGTTTATACTTAGGAGAGCATAGGAGAGCAAACGGAATAAGAAACGGGCCAAAAACAGAGAAAATAGGCCAAAGTACGAACTGAACACCGCCTAGACTTCCTCACACGGGCAGCCCACACCGCTGTGTCAATTTGGCAGAATCAAAGCACGATTCACACGGGCAGACCACACGGCCGTGTCAATTTGGCAAGCTCGAACACGGCCTGAAGTAATCGCATACAGGCATGTCACACGGGCGTGTCACTGTCGAGCCCAAGTTGAGTCTAATTCGAAAAAGGCCATTTTTTAGGGCTCATAGGAATTCTAAAGCCTATAAATACACCCTAGAGGAGGAAGAAAAGGGACACGGAGAAGGGGGAGTAAGGAATTACTCCAAGGAAGCCGATTCATCCATCTCGGAAGTTGGATTCATCATCAAGACTGAAGATCTCTCCTCAATTTCCCTTCAGGAGTTTTGGGTTTTCTTTATGTTTTGTATTCTTTATTCTTCTGAGATGTTTTCTTATTTAGTTATGAACTAAAAGCCCTAAATACCTAGGGGGAATGAAACCTAAGATGAATCTTGTTATTATTTTCTGAATCGTATGATAAATATTTAACTTGTTCTTAATTATGTATTCTTAATTCTTGTTTTGATATCCGAAGATATTGATTAAAGACATGCTCTTATTCAGAGGAGGAATAGATCCTGTCTAAGAGTACTTTTGTCATAATTAAGCAAAGTTGATTGCGTGCCTAGATAGAGGGTGACAAGATTTTGCCGGATTAGGGTGAAACCTAATAAGGGGATCCATAGATCGAGTTAATGCAACTCTAGAGTGTTAGCTAGAGAAAAGTCTTAGTTATTCAATGTAGGGATTAAACGTTATTAGTCTTGAATAGGGATAATAACATAACTTAGGGATCTCTACAGATCAAGTTAAATGAATAAATCGTCCGATTCGGAGCCAGGATAACAAGTAAAGTCTAAGTGGATTTTTCCTTAGGTATTGTCTTAAGTCAATCGATTTTTCCCAGAAGCAATTCCCCAATTCTTTTCTCTGTGTGTTCTTAGTATAGATAATTAGTTAATTAAAACAAAACCTCTTTATTCTTAGGCTAGATAATAAAAAGACAGTCATTACTAGTACTTTTAGTTCCTTTGAGTTCGACAATCCGGTCTTGCTAAAACTATACTACTGTTCGATAGGTACATTTGCCTACATCGCGATAATAGTTAGTTCAAGAACGAGTAATTATAAATATTTCAAACCTATCACAAAATCACGCGATCAAGTTTTTGGTGCCGTTGCTAGGGAACTGAAATATTAGGAATGCTCAATTTTTATTACTTTAGCCATTTATTTTTCTTGCAATTTAATTTAATTTTATTATTATTGTTACTAGTTAATTTACTTTTTCTTTCTCTTGGAAGGTTTTTATAGTTTATGACTAGAAGAAACCCGTTGGGACCATTACTTTTTGACAAAGAAATTGATCGTACAGTTCGCAGAAATCAAAGAGAAATAAGGCGCAACTTAAGATACACAGAGAACGAGTAAGAAGACGATACTCAACCCCCAGTCGAAGAGATGGCTGAAAACCAAGGTAATCAGCTACCTCCTGCAATTGCGGCTAATCAAAATGCTGCTCCACGCACTATGTATGATTATGCTAAACCTTCTTTAACAGGAACTAAATCTAGCATTGTTAGACCTGCTGTAGCCGCAAATACTTTTAAATTAAAACCTAACACTATTCAAATGATACAGCAATTTGTTCAGTTTGATGGTTTGCAGGATGAGGATCTCAACGCTCATTTAGCCAACTTCTTAGAACTATGCAATACATTTAAAATTAATGGTGTTTCTGATGATGCCATTCATTCGGTTATTCCCTTTTTCATTGAGGAACAAAGCTAAAAGTGGTTGAACTCGTTACCACGAGGGTCAATTACTACTTACAAACAAATGACCGAAATTTTTTTACTAAAATACTTTCCGTCGGCTAAAATGGCTAAATTTCGTAATGATATCTTGGCTAAATTACGTAATGATATCTCTTCTTTTGTGCAGATGGATTTAGAAACACTCTACGATGCATGGGAGAGATACAAGACTTACTGAGAAGGTGCCCTCACCATGAGTTACCACTTTGGCTCCAAGTACAAACATTCCACAATGGTCTGAATCCTTCAACTCGGCAAATGGTTGACACAGCTACTGGCGGAACCATTAACAATAAAACACCAGAAGATGCCTATGAGTTTATAGAGGAGATGTCACTGAATAATTATCAGTGGCAAGTCATGAGGACAAAGCCAACGAAAACAGCCGGCGTTTATAACATCGATTCAGTCACCATGCTCTCTAATCAGGTAGAACTCTTAAATAAAAAGATTGATGGTTTTCTTAGTTCTTCACAGGTTCACCCAGTAATGTAGTGCAAAGCAAGTGGAGGTGGAACAAACAATTCAGAATATCAATCTTATGCCCACAACATGGATAACGAGCAATTAAATTACATGGGTAATAATCCTCGACCTCAAAACAATCCATATAGTAACACTTATAATGCAGGTTGGAGGAACCACCCTAATTTCTCGTGGGGCGGTCAAGGAAATCAAAGACCACAACATCCTCCGAGCTACCAACAACCACCCTACCAACAGGAAAAGAAGCCAACCCCTGAAGAGATGCTCTCAAAATTCATATCAGTGTCAGAAACTCGATTTCAGAACACTGAGACAGCACTTAAAAATCAAAAAACGTCAATCGAAGGGCTCGAAACTCAGATAGCCCAGCTTTCCAAACTAATCTTCGAACGACCAAAAGGTAGTTTGCCAAGTAATACTGTAACACCCCTTACCCGTATCCGAGGCCGGGCTAAGGTACGAGGTGTTACCAGATAAACATACAAACATTAAACTAAAATACGAGCCATAAAATTTTATTCATATTTCAAAGCGTTCATTCTCTTACACATAGTCCCTTATTTGAGTCTATGGAGCCCAAAACATACTTTAGAAAGGGTTTGGGACTAAACCGAGAACTTACAAAAATCTTGGAAATTTCATGCTTTAAGGCTCCACACGCCCATGTCCCAAAGTCGTGTCCCATACACGGCTGAGACACATGTCGTGTCACTGCCTGTGTGGAATATACCTAGGCTATTTTCCAAGCTTTGGTCAACCTTGATCTCTTACACACTTATACAAAATCAAAAGCATATAACATGGTCTTCATTTAATGATTAAACATCCTCAATTAAACCACAAACATAGCATTTGCATGTCATCATACATGTGTCTCTCATACTCATTTTACCTTGTTTATTATAGTACCACTTATACATTTATACCAAGATTATCATCTTACCAAATATCTTCAGCTTAATCATCAAGCATTCATATTTAAAGCTAGATCATATCTTTATAAAATACCACGATTCAGATGCGTAGAATAACATGTTTGCCTGAAACATTTCAATTCAATTCCATACCCAACAAGCATTACATTGAGACTAGTCATATATATATATACATGTCATGATACATAACATTCTCTTTTTGTTTTCTTATAAACACATATCATTTATTTCATTATATCAATATTTCATATACCATAGTTTCCATGTATTCCACATATATTTATTTTCCTCCTCCTCCTCTCCATTCCACATCCTTAATGTATATAGCATTCTTGTAAGTACGATTTCACAATTTACTAATAAATGTTCACATCAAACTATCCACACGAGTCATAGTCACTTAATTATTTATAATTCGATCTATAGAGCTCCAAATTAAGATCCGTAAATTTTCCCTGAAACTAGACTCACATATCTTTCCACCATAAAATTTTCATAATTTTTGGTTTAGCCAATTAGTACAGTTTATTCATTAAAATTTCCCCTGTTTCACTTTCTGACAGTTCTGACCTCTCTTCACTAAAAAATAATTATCTCACAGTACAGAACTCGGATAATGTTCTTGTTGATTTATCTTGAAAATAGACTCATTATGGATTTCAAAAATATAATTTTGAGCCTCTAATTATTTTTCTCCAAATTTTTGTGATTTTCCAAATAAGAACAGGGGATCACGTAATCATTCTGAATCAGTCTCACAAAAACATAAATATCTCAAAATATAGAACTCCTTTGCTTCCTATGTTTCTTTTATATGAAAATAGACTCATTAAGCTTTAATTTTATATCTCATTCAGTCTCTGATTCAATTTATACTATTGTTGGTGATTTTTCAAAATCACGTCACTGCTACTGTCCAAAACAGTTTTATTGCTAATTCACTATTTCACACTTTCTTTGTATTAACCTCATTTTAACATACATATCACAAACCATTTTCACCACATTTCATACATGACAAGTATAGGCCCATGATCACAAGGTCACCATAAAATCATCCTCATGTATAACTTACTTGTTTATAACCTTACCACATCCTGGTCACTTAATGAACACATCATTCACATAACCAAGTTCCTGCACTTATTCATCACAAAACTCACAAAGCAATACATAGAGAGTCTCCCGTTGAACACTTCGGATCAATCCTCGATACTCGGTGGTTTCAGCAAATAGCTCCACCCATCATATAGTTCGGCTCTCTTGTACACATGGTGAACACTTAGTACCACCCATGTGACCTAGCCAGTTTATCTCGTAGCTCTCTTGTCTACATGGTGTCCTTCACTTGGAACCACGCATGCGACCTAGCTACATATATCCCGTAGCTCTCTTGTCTACATGCTGTACAGATAGTATCACCCATGCAACCTAGCTACATCATAATGTATTGTAGCTCTCTTGTACACATGATGTGCACTCAGCACTATACATGTGACCTAGCTACATACCATATGTATCGTCCAATCTTTCCGAAGGTTCAACCGGGATTTCTCTCTCTTTTCCAACAATTTCACCAATCAAGTAATTATCCACAAACATATTTCCAATATTTTTATAAAATATCATAATACAAGTAATAGTGATGTATTACTTACATATAAACTTACATCTCATTTAATATCAACGCAATAGCATTAAATTACACATTGTCTTATTAAAAATCATATGAACTTACAAGTTCCCATAATATCCATAATCATAGAAATCACATTTATGTATGATAATTCAATGTACTTCATGTACCATAGACATATTTTCAAATCAATTCATAAACTTGGCACCATAATCATTTAATTTAACATAATTCAATTAATTCATTAAATTTAACTTTCAAATATAAATTACAGCATTATTGTTGTATTATTATCATACCAACTTACATACTTTCAACACCTCGGAGATCATAGTAAATATATCAATTTTACATTGAAACATGCATAAATTAATGCTTATTATACATATGAACTTACCTTGATATTAAAACGGCCATTTTACCAACTTTCCCAATTTTCGAATTTTCTCTCAATCTAGGTTCAAATCTCGTTTTCCGGGATCTAAAACATCATATTTTACTTATTTAATTAATGTACTATTCAAAACAGTCCTTAACTCAAACTTTGGAAAAATTACAATTTTGCCCCTAAACTTTTGCATATTTACACTTTTGCCCCTAGGCACGGGAATTAAACTTCATCCCTTATTCTTATGTTTTATGACATGATGATCACTTTTCCCTTCTATGGCAACATCAAATTCTCACTCTAACATATACTTATGACTATTAGGTATTTTTACCGATTAAGCCCTTTTGCTCGTTTTCACTTAAAACCGAGTAGCAGAAGTTGTCTAACATAATTTAAAACCTCATATTGTATCATAAAACACCAGAATACACAAATTTACCTATGGGTATTTTTCCAAATATGAACCCTAGGTTGAATTATTGCTAGCATAAGCTAAATCAAGTTACCGGGACTCAAAAAATGTAAAGAACTTGAAAATTGGGGTTAGAACGGACTTACAATTGAGCTTGGGAAGCTTGAAAACCTTAGCCATGGAGTCTCCCTTGGTATACACGTCCATGGTGAAGAAGATGAGAAAAATTGGCTTTTAATTTTGTATTTTAATTCATTTTACCCCTAAATGACCAAAATACCCTTACTACTAAACTTTCCAAAATTCCATCCATGTCCAATTTTTGTCCATAACTTAGAAATTGGTCAAATTGCTATTTAAGACCTCCTAATTAATATTTCAAATCAATTTCATACTAGAAACTTCTAGAATGCAAGTTTTGCAACTTATTCAATTTAGTCCCTAACTTCGAATTAAGCACTTTATGCATAGAATTTCTTCACGAAATTTTCACACAATCATGCAATCATATCATAGACCTCAAAATAATCATAAAATAATTATTTATATCTCAGATTTTTTGGTCCCGAAGCCTCTGTTCCAACGAGACCCAATTTTGGGCTATTACAAATACTTAACCTAACCCAAGGGAACAGCTCAACGCAATTAATATCCAAGATGACGAAGGAGTCGTTGAGCCTGAACCAGAACCGAGGCAAGAAACTGTGGTAAGCAAAGGTCAAGGTGAGGTAGATTATAATAAAAACAAACCAGTGCCTGTCGAATATAAACCTCATGTGCCATACCCCAACGCGACAAGGAAAGACCGCACAGATGAACAATTTGGTAAATTGCTTAAAGTATTGAAAAAATTACATATTAACTTACTGTTAATTGGAGCTCTATCACAGATGTCAAACGCAATGAAATTTTTAAAGGATCTTTTAGCAAATAAGCGAAAGTTGGACGAGGCGTCACATGTGGAGCTGAACGCAGTTTGCTCGGCCATTCTCCAAAATAAACTACCCAACAAACTAAAAGAGCCAGGGAGTTTTACGATTCCTTGCTTAATTGGTAGTTTAGATGTTACTTATGCATTGGCTAATCTAGGGGCTAGTATCAATGTTATGCCTTACAAAATTTTTAAGCAACTAGGTCTTAGGAAACCCAAACAGACTAGGATGAGCATTCAATTAGCAAATAAAACTATAAGATTACCTAGGGGTATTATTGAAGATGTGCTAGTTAAAATTGATAAATTTATATTTCCCTGTAACACCCCTTACCCTTATCCAAGGCCGGAATAGAGTACGAGGCATTACCAGACTTAACAATACACATAGACGAAAACAGGGCCATAAAATTTCATTTATTTCAAAACTTTTCGATCACATGCATAACAAACAAAGCTAACTATATCATCACATCAAAACGTAGGACATGGCACGATTAATTAAACTTATAAACCGTAATGGATAAGGACCACATCTCATGATCATATACGATAACTCAATGCAGACTGATACGTAAGGTCAAAATCATAATAAAAATACATATCACAAACCAACTTCCTATAATGCCACTCACTTGATATTTCTAATATTTGAATTAATTTTTCCAAAAATGATAGTTTGATAGTGTGATTTTGCCTCCGACGATCTCCAACCCCGATCAGACCTGCCAATACTAAAGAAATGGAGAGGATGGGTAAGCTTTACGCTTAGTAAGTTCATATGAAAATAATAAGCAATTACTACCATGCTTTTCAAGATAAAACACTATAATTATACAATTACACATATTCAGGTTAAGATGTGTTATCGAGTTGCAGTTACTAAATCATCCAAATTTAGTTTCGTTAATTTTCCTTGAAACTAGATTCATATATATTTCTCCCATAAAATTTCCATAACTTTTGGTTTAGCCAAGCAGTTTATTAGTTAAAGTCTTCCCTGTTTCAGAGTACTACTACTCTGACCTCTGTGCACTACAAACCGAATTTCTCCCTGTACAGAATTTCAACGACCATGCAGTTTGTTTCCCTTAAAAATAGACTCAATAAGGAATCCATCCATGTAAGGTATGACTCTTAATAATTTTTTTACAATTTATGGTGAATTTCTAAATTCAGAACACAGAATCTCAAATTCATTCAGACCCTGTTTCACAAGAATTCAAATATCACACAATATAGAATTCTTTTGCTTCCCCTGTTTCTTTGTGAAAATAGACTCATTAAGAATTATTTTCATATATCATTTGCATTTTTATTCAACTTCCACAATTTTTAGTGAATTTTCAAAGTCATGCAACCGCTGCTGTCCAACACTGTTTTACCACTAAAATTCATTCTTACATAATTCCACTTAATCCATTTTGTCTTATCGAAATTCACCCAATTATCGAGCACATTGCTCATAAATTTTCATAAACATATACCTACACTTATTCATCATATAATCATGTTCAATTGTATTTTTACTTAATCATTTTCCTGTTGAACTCTTCGGAATAATAACTGATACTCAATTGCCTGCACATATTTTCACACTTGTAGCCAAAGCTATCTGGTACGCATAGTAGCCTACACATAGTACTACACATGCGACCAATTATCCGGTACACGTAGTACCCTGCACTTAGTACTAGACACGTGACCAATTATCCGGTACACGTAGTGGCCTGCACTTAGTACTACACACGTGACCTAACCATCTGATACACGTAGTAGCCTGCACTTAGTACTACACACGTGATCAGAGTTTTTGGGTACGCATAGTAGCCTGCACTTAGTACTACACATGCGACCTCACAATAGATCATTCGTATCGTTTTTATTCCGAAGGTTCAATCGGGAAATTCCTCACTTTTCAACATTTTACTAAATTGTCCATAATCAATTTAAATTCATAATTTACATCAAATAACCATTTGATAGGCAACCACATTTCATATGATATCAAAATATAATAACATAAAAAGAATCGATAGATTATTTATGTACGAATTTACTCGAAGTGTCGATCTCACTATCCTTAGTACCAATTGTCCATTCATAGTATAATAAGACACAACTCAAATATCAAATCAGCTTTTAAGAATTTACATAACATATATCACATATTTCATATATCACTTGTCATGTATCTTCTTTTTCTTGCATTTCATGTAACATTCTTTCATGTCATATTTCCACATCATAAACACCATTCCATCAACTTTTCTAATATATTAAATCATAAAATATATGCAATAATAGTAAGAAATATAATTAAAACATAACATTTTATTATTATTATCATACGAACTTACCTCGATCCAGAAATAGCAATTTACCATTTTAGTCCAAAACCTTCTATTTTCCTGATTTAAGCCCGAATCTCAATTTCCTTCATCTATAATATCACATTTAGCCTAATAATTAGTCACACTATTCATACGGGTCCAAAAATCATATTTTTAAAAATTTTCATTTTGACCCCTAAACTTTTGCATATTTGCACTTTTTCCCCAAGGTTCGGAAATTAAACTTCATCCTATTTTCTTATGTTTTATGACATGCTGATCATTTTTCCCTTCTATGGAAACATCAAATTCTCACTCTAACATGTACTTATGACTATTAGGTATTTTTACCGATTAGGCCCTTTCGCTCGTTTTCACTTAAAACCGAGTAGCACAAGTTGTCTAACATAATTTAAAACCTCATATTATATCATAAAACACCAAAATACACAAATTTCACCGATGGGTATTTTTCCAAATATGAACCCTAGGTTGAATTATTGCTAGCATAAGCTAAATCAAGTTACCAGGACTCCAAAAACGTAAAAATCATTAAAAACGAGGCTAGAACGGACTTACAATCGAGATTGGAAGCTTGGAAACCCTATCCATGGAGTCTCCCTTGGTATACACGTCCATGGTGAAGAAGATGAGCAAAATTGGCTTTTAATTTTGTATTTTAATTCATTTTACCTCTAAATGACCAAAATGCCCTTACTACTAAACTTTCCAAAAATTCCATTCATGTCCAATATTTGTCCATAAACTTTGAAATTGGTAAAATTGCTATTTAAGACCTCCTAATTAATATTTCAAAGCAATTTCATACTAGAAACTTCTAGAATGCAAGTTTTGCAACTTATTCAATTTAGTCCCTAACTTCAAATTAAGCATAGAATTTCTTCACGACATTTTCACACAATCATGCAATCATATCATAGACCTCAAAATAATCATCAAATAATTATTTCTATCTCGGATTTGTGGTCACAAAACCACTACTCCGATTAGGCCCTAATTCGGGATATTACATTCCCGTTGACTTTATTGTTCTAGACAGATAAGAGGATATCAACACTTTTAATTCTAGGAAGGCCCTTTTTAGCAACTGCTAAAACCATCATTGATGTTGGCACAGGTGAACTCACACTCCAGGTGGGAGACGAAACAATCACCCTTCAAGCTCGCAATTCTGGCAACACATCAGGAATTGAAGGTGATCATCTAAACCATTCTACTAAAACTAACAATATGGTGCCACCTACTTTGCAGAAAATGAGTCTGAAGGAAGCACACGAGTCGTTCTCAAGTAATAGTAGAGAACCTGTTCATGAAGATTGGAGATTACAAATTGAGGAACTCGATGATTGGCAGGCGCACAAATCAAGAACACCCGACAAACCCAAACTACACCAAAACGATCCCGATACCTCTCCAAATCAACTTAAGGTTGGTGATAATGTCTTATTAGATGCTGCAGATCCCCACATTGTCACTACCACACCGAATGAGGAAATCCCTCTTACGGTACTCATTATTTTTCCATTCGGTACAGTGGAGGTGAGTCATCTCAAGTTCGACACTTTTAAGGTAAACAACACCCGGTTAAAACCTTATTTTGATGAGATTGATAGCAAGAATGAGGAGAATAAACTCCTTAAACCACCATGATTATTCAACGGAGAGGTAAGTTGAGCTTAAACTATAAATAAGCACTTATCGGGAGGCAACCTGAGCACTAACAATAGTAATTTCTTTAAATTTTGGTATTTAACTCCTAACTTACTAATAGAAATCTCGAATATAGGTGTTTCCGTAGAGACACGGCCAAGCACACGGGCATGCTTAAGGCCGTGTGAAAATAGGGCAAAAGATTTCCCCAACACGGGCTACGATTAAACGCCACGGCCATGCGACACTCCCGTGGTCAAGCCTGCCAAAACAACACGGGCATGCGACACTCCCGTGTGGAAGACCCATGGTTAAAACTGAGAAACTAGCATGGGTGTGAGCCACGCTCGTGTCTAACACTCGTGTTCGAACCTGTTAAATTAACATGGGCGTGGGGCTTGCACACACAGCGTGGGAGAAGCGAATGAAGCTAGACACGGTCGTGCGAAACCATACACGCCCAAGGAACACGGGCGTGTACTAAATGTCAGACATGCCCAAATTTGAAATTCGCAAATCACACGGGCTGAAATTGGGGGACACGGGCATGTGACATGACTGTATGCCCTAAAATCTATAAATACCCTACACTATTCACTTTCTTCTCCATTCAAAAACCCAAACCCTAGCCGCTGCAACTCCACACGGCCCCTCTGCCACGCCCGTGCGCCGCCTTCAACTTCATTTTTAACGCTCAATCTCTCTCCCTTAGCGTTTGTTTACTCCTTTCACTTCTATTTTACTTATCACTAATGCTTATTATTAGCATAATCTTTATTTGTTTTGAACTATTTTTCATTTTGCTCATTATTTTATCATTTAGTTTGGATTTTTAAGTTAGTTATTTTACATTGCATGTTAAATCAAGTGATTAGGAAAACTTCATACCCATGATTTTACCATGCTCATTCTCATGATATTTCCATACCAATGTCTCTCATTAAATTTGCATTTTTCAATTATTTATCATACATTTCATGTTGTTAGGAAAGCTTCATTCTTTTTTCTTACACATGTCATTACTACATACAATGATAAGGTCACAAAATTATTATATTAGCTATGTTCGGTTATGGCTGAGAGTCTGCTTTTTAGTTGAAAAATGTAGTCCTTTTACTTTGACCATTCATCAAGATGACTTGATGATTCTAATCGAAGGTACCATGTCATCCTCACGTGGTAAAAAGGCTGCCGTACCTGCCTCGAAGAAGAGGAAGGGAGCGTCATCTTCTGCGGGTCCAACCGCGAAAATTCGTCACCCTCTCCTGCAGTTCCCCTGAGGGCCCCAGGAAGAACTGTTCCAAATACTTCGGGCCCAACCCTTAATTGCGGGTCACTACATCGACTGGGCTGCCATAGAACAAGTTCAAATGGCTGACGCGATTCGGGCTCTCCTAACCACCAACCCTTGGGAGCTATTTTTCGAGATTATCGAGCCGACATACCTCGAGCTCACGATAGAACTATGCTCAACGTTCCATCTTCAAACTGTAATGACAAGGTACGATGATCCTGGCACGGTTCAATTTTGCCTAGGCGGATTAATCCACCAGCTAAGCGTCCCAGAGTTTGGTGCTGCTCTAGGCTTATATAGGAGGAGTTCAGGGAGGAGAATGAACTTCATGCTCTCAGTCGCCACATACATTTCTCTCCCTCGAAGTGCTGGTGCACTTTTTCCCCTAGCACGGCCTCGTACAATCCTAGCCGCTCCAAGGCATCAGTTCTCCCACCATCCCTGAGGTACTTACACGCTATTTTAGCTCACACGATTATAGAGAGGCGAGAGAGCACTGGCGTCGTCAACACCCACGACGTCTACTTCTTATGGTGCATGTTGCAAGGGCACGTCATCGACCTTGCCTATTTCATCACCTTTGGGATTCATCACCAGACGAAGTGGCATCGGAAGGGGGTCATCTCCATTGGCCACTACGTGACTAGGCTGGCGCGACACTTCGGGCTCCTTAACACCGCATGTTTAGCATGAGAATGATTGAGAGGCGCTGAGGAACCTACCCTCCCCAATATCGTCTCACCCAATCTACCGAGGAGGAGGCCTACGAGGACATTCCTGATGATGTCTGCCGACAGCACGAAGACCACCGACTCAGCCACCACCACCCTCTCATCCAGTTCATACGGCGGCTTCATATGCTGACATCTCTGAGCGCCTCACCCGATTCGAGCAGTAGTGTTTTCAATGATTTGACAACATTGATGCTACTCTATAGCAGATTTGTCAACACATCCACATCTCATCGCCAGTCCCACCTCGCGAACCATCCAGTGATGTTGATGTTTAGAAATGTTTATTTATTATTTTATGTTTTTAATTTTTGTTGAAACAATTTTTATTTTTGTTAGATTTTAGAATTTTATTTTTAATTATTAATTTTGGTTATTTCTTTTTGAGTAATTATTCTTCCTAATATCCCCTAAAAGGTTCCTGATTTTATAACAGTTATATAGAGCTCTTAAGCTCATCATCACATAGGAACTAAAACTCCATCGGGAAAGGTTCTCCACGACTGCCATGTCCTGCTCGACAACGACCATAGCTACCACTAGATATAATATTCTTTTGGCACAGGACTTATGGAATAATGAATCTCTACGATCGCCGGAGTATCCTCATCCACTCTCGAATCAATTACTCTCCAAAACTCTAGTTTGAGGAATTCATTATACAGGAAGTTTCACTTCTCTCCCTATCTTATTTTTATTTTATAATACCTATCTTTGTACATTGAGGGCAATGTACATCTTAAGTGTGGGGGGGCTTTCATTTCATTATCAGAAAAATCCCTGAATGACTTCCTTGTTCTCTTAAAAAGCTCTCATATCATATTTAGGATAAATATTAATTGATTTATGATTTTGATCGATATATCTTGAATTAACATAAGGATTTATGCATTGATTGTTTAAACTTTAAGACATTATAGAATCAAGTATTATAAGTTGATTTTTAAGAATTTAAATCTTAGGATGTTTCCCTAAAGTTTATGTATTACTTTGAATTGGAATTCACAAGTTTTTAACATCAAAAAGCCATAATTTTTGTGAGATTTTTTAGCCTTTTGAGCATCTTGTAATTCTTTCATGCTCACTTTTATTATTGCTTTGAGTGCGTCAGTATTGAACTGTTATTCTAGAACTTGCTTGATTATGCATGTCGAGACCACACCATTTAATTTGATATATTAAGATGATTAAGGCACTTAGGATTAACCCACTCATGCCATGAAAAGCCTGCCTTCATGATTAACCCTTAGTAAACCCATTTGAGCCTAACAAGCCATTCCTTTTATTAAGCTCAATATTAATCCTTAATAATTTGATCCCTATTTTTGTCGAGATTTGAGTTGAAGAAATTGCTTAGCTATGTCTTGTTTGTAATAAGTTAGTCTTTGAATATTTAACTTGTTCTTAAAAAAAAAACAACCTATGTATACATATCTGTAATTTTATATTCTGAGAGAAGCTTTGTTGTATGCAAGTGAAGATTAACTCTTTTTCTAGTTAGGCAATTTTTCAATTCAATCTCGATTCTAACCCTTTCTTTTAGCTTGTGACCACACCCCCTAACCAAGCCTCACTACAACCCTCTAAAGACCTTTTGATTGATGTATCATCTTAAATTATAGTGGTGGAGACTTGATTTTCATGCAAGCCTATGGTAATGACTTTTCATTATTGACTATTGAGTGCTTCATTTATTATCCTTAAACACCTCGAGTGATTTGAGTGAATCTTTAGTGAGGATGTGAAACTCTATGATATTTCGAATCAATGATAATTACTTAAATGAGGAGAGACACCTATGCTTGCATGATTAAATACTCAACTAAGAATGTTTGAGACTTTGATGTTCTTTTAGTTGAATCCTCAATGTATGATTACTTATGGATTAATTTGAGATATTTTCGATAGAAATTATAAGTTGAGAAGAATTTATTTTGATTATGAGTTGAGAATTTTGCTTGAGGACAAGCAAATGCTTAAGTGTGGGGGTATTTGATAAATCGTGAATTATACATATTTTTACCCCATTTTTACTGCATTTTATGGATGATTTCTCACTAGAATTGGTGAAGTTGATGCTCCTAATTCTTTAATTTCATGTTTTATACTTAGGAGAGCATAGGAGAGTGAAAGGAACGAGAAACGGGCCAAAAACAGAGAAAATGGGCTAAAGTACGAACTCAACACCGCCTGGACTTTCTCACACAGGCAGCCCACACTGTCGTGTCAATTTGGCAGACTCGAAGCATGATTCACACAGGCAGACCACACGGCCGTGTCAATTTGGCAGGCTCGAACACGGCCTGAAGTAATCGCACACGAGCATGTCCCTGCCGAGCCCAAGTTGAGTCCAATTCGGAAAAGGGCATTTTTGAGGGCTCATAGGCATTCCAAAGCCTATAAATACACTCTAGAGGAGGAAGAAAAGGGCACAGAGAAAGGGGAGTATAGAATTACTCCAAGAAAGTCGATTGATCCATCTTAGAAGCCGGATTCATCATCAAGACTGAAGAGCTCTCCTCAATTTCCCTTCAGGAGTTTTGGGTTTTCTTTATGATTTGTGTTCTTTATTCTTCTGAGATGTTTAAAAGCCCTAAATACCTAAGGGGAATGAAACCTAAGACAAATCTTGTTATTATTTTCTGAATCGTATGATAAATATTTAACTTGTTCTTAATTATGTGTTCTTATTCTTGTTTTGATATCCCAGGATTCTGATTCAAGACGTGCTCTTAAGCAGAGGAGGAATAGTCCCTGTTTAAGAGTACTTTTGTCATAATTAAGCGGAGTTGATTGTGCACCTAGACAGAGGGTGACAAGATTTTGCCAAATTAGGGTGAAACCTAGTAAGGGGATCCATAGATCGAGTTAATGCAACCTTAGAGTGTTAATTAGAGAAAAGTCTCAGTTATTCAATCTAGGGATTAGACGTTATAAGTCTTAAATAGGGATAATAACATAACTTAGGGATCTCTACGGAACAAGTTGAATGAATAAATCGTCCGATTTGGAGCCAGAATAACAAGTAAAGTCTAGGTTGATTTTTCCTTAGGTATTGTCTTAAGTCAATCGATTTTTCCCAAAAGCAATTCCCCAATTCTTTTCTCTGTGCGTTCTTAGTTTAGATAATTAGTTAATTAAAACAAAACCTCTTTATTCTTAGGCTAGATAATAAAAAGACAGTCATTACTAGTACTTTTAGTTTCTTTGGGTTCGACAATCCGGTCTTGCTAAAACTATACTATTGTTCGATAGGTACACTTGCCTACATCGTGATAATAGTTAGTTCAAGAACGAGTAATTAAAAATATTTAAAACCTATCACGAAATCACGCGATCATTCGGCCTATTTGACCGAGCACTACCAACACTCGCAACAGAAGTGGTTTGGGCTTTAGATGCCGTATGCTGCTTATTCTTGTTCTTATTCGAGAATCCCATTGATACGTTCGATCAGGTAGGAAACTCTCTCGATCTTTTAGATGAGGTCTGCTATGATTTCCCCATCAGTCCTTTCCTTGAGTCTCGGGACTCAATGTCATCTTTTCTCTTCTCTTTGGCCAACTACTTTGCCTTACAAGCTTTCTCCACTAGCACCACGAATTCCCTCAGTTCTAAAATGCCAACTAACAATCGGATATCTTTATTCAATCCATCCTCAAATCTCTTGCACATGACAGTTTTGGTAGACACGCATTCCCTAGTGTATTTGCTGAGCCTCACGAATTCACACTCATACTTTGTTACGGTCTTTCAACCCTGTTTCAATACTAAAAATTCCTTCCTCTTCTGATCTATAAATTTTTGGCTGATATTCTTCTTTCAAAACTCTTCCTGGAAGAATTCCCATGTTATCCTCTCTCTCAATACTTTGTTACGCCCGTGTCTTAGCTCATGTCCAAAAACTTGGACATTTTGTTTCTGACGTCAGGAATTCTTAAGGGTCACACGGCCAAGGCACACGCCCATGTGCTAGGCCATGTCCTTCACACGGTTGAGACACATAGTTGTGTCTCTACCCTTGTGTTTACTACCATGCATACTGACTTGCAAGTTTTACGTGTAGGGGACACACGGCTGGATCGCACGCCCGTGGGGCATACCATGTGTGACACACGGCCTGGACACATGCCCGTGTGTCTACCCGTGTGGGCAAAAATAAGGCTATCTACCAAGCCTCTTTTTCACCCTTACACACATAACCTACAAAAAATCAATTAACACCAAGACAAGAATGATCCACATAACTAAAACAGCCACAATAGACAACATTCCACATATGCAATATACTCATCCATGAAAATAGCATCTTTTTTGTATATATAACAAAATGAATATTAGCCCTCATTCAAGGCTTTATACAAAATAAAGGGTTGTAGCCCAAGCCAACACATGTGGCTAATTCCCAATGGCACAAAATGTTAAAGCCTACGCCCTGTACATGCCATACTCAAAACAAGTAATCTAAATATACCGAGTGCTTCGGCTGATAGTGTGATTGTTGGCTCCGACGTCTGTTGGTCCTCAAGCTATTTAGGCGACACTATAAGAAGATGGAAAGGAGAGGAAGTAAGCACAAAGCTTAGTAAGTTGCAAGCAAATAAATATAACAATAACTCTACCATTCATCAACATGCTTATAATACAAGAGAAGACATAAGCACAACTTACTCATCACTATCCATTACAAATCATATAGCATATTTTGAGCTCACTTCTCATACATACTAAATCAGTACCTGTACCACTCACAACAAGGTTATACTTCTCTCATTACCTTAAACCATAACTCTCGCCGTTGAACCATTTGGAACACTACTGGATAATCAATAAGCCTTAAACATGGGGTAGAATGAAGATGCCATGTCCCAGACAAGGTCTTACAGTGGCTCATATCTCAAGTTGATGCCATGTCCTAGATAGTGTCTTACACTGACTATCATCATCGAGGCCGACACCATGTCCCAGACATGGTCTTACATTAGCTCTCACATATCTGTGCCGATGCCATGTCCCAAACATGGTCTTACAGTGACACATCTCGTAGCCATTGCATGTCCCAGGCATGTCTTACACTGGCTTATGTCTTGAGGCCAATGCATGTCCTAAACATGTCTTACACTGCCTCTCGTCTTAATGCCGATGCCATGGCCCAGACATGGTCTTACACTAGCTCATAATAACCCATACGTCATGGCATGAATATCTAATTTATTTCCTATGGTTCAAACGGGAGATTCTACTGTCTCAATTATCATCATATATTCTCAATTTCACAATCAAACAATTCATGCTATAGCAATCCAAAAACATAAAATAACAATGTAGTTGTATTATTTAGATACAACTTACCTCGTATTACAAAATATGGCGAATAGTCGGTCTAATCTACTTGCTTGGCCTTCCCTCGGTCCAGGTTCAGATTTTGAATTTCTTGATCTATAAAAATAAAATTCACTCATTTTGTTAGCACCTTAATCTAGACACTCAAATATTCAATATTGGGTAAAATGACCATTTTGCCCCCTAGACTACACAAAATGACCATTTTACCCATATGCTTGAAAATATATTTTGGTCGAATTTCTTCTTACCATAAGCCTAGCCGAACCCTTTTTACTCTTATAACAATCCCAAATTTCCCCTATTTTACACATTTATTACATATTTTACAATTTATGCAAAATGGTCCTTAGTTAGGGTTTCCATGAAAACTTCTTCACAAAAGTTGTTTATTACACATCTAATACTCATATTCTTTCATAAAATTTCAGAAAACTACATGAACACTCTCATGGTAAAACCCTAGACTTTCAACCCTTTCGCAAAATGGTCCCCTCATTTGAAAGCTCATGCTTCAAGGGGTCCAAAATTGTAAAAATTATTAAGAAAACTATCAAAATCACTTACTTTAGAGAGGGATAAGTTGCTGAAGCTTTCAAGCTTCCCAAGCCCCTCTAATGGTTGATATTTTGGTGGGAATAAAGGAAGAGTCAAGAAGATGAAGGTAAATTTTTATTTTATTCAGTCTATTCACTTAAGTCACCTGCCCACCTAATTTTTTGACTTTTCTCTTTCCATGTCCCTGTGGCTAGTCATGCTATTATAAAGGGTCTAACTGCTCGTTATAGACCTCCAATTAAGGTTCTCTAGCTATTTGACACACTTAGCTATCAAAATAGGACTTTTTCACTTTATGCGATTTAGTCCTTTTTCGTAAATAAGCTCATAAACGCTAAATCTACTTCATCAAAATTTTCATGCGCTAATATAAACATGTTATGATCTTAAAATAGTAATAAAATACTTTCTCTAACCTCGAATTAGCTGTCTCAAAACCACTGTTCCAACTAGACCCAAAATTGGCTGTTACAATTCTCCTCCTTAGGGATTTTCGTCCCCGAAAATCTTATTGGCAAACAAGTTCAAGTATTGATCTCTCATGATCTCCTCGGGTTCCCATGTGGCTTCCTCAACTCCATGTCTATGCCAAAAAACTTTCACGAGTGCGATACTTTTATTCCTCAACTATTTGACTTTTCGAGCCAAAACCTTGACCGGTTCTTTGCCATAAGTCATGTCCGGATGAATTTCTACCTCGATTGTAGCAATCACATGCGAAGGGTTTGATCTATATCGACCTAACATGGACACATGAAACACGTCGTGAATCTTTTCTAACTCTGATGGCAAAAACAATTGATAGGCCACAGGCCCTACTCTCTTGATAACCTCATAAGGTCCTATGAAACGAGGACTCAACTTGCCTCTTCTACAAAATCTGAGGACTTTCCTCCACGGGGATACTTTCAAGAACACTCGATCACCGACTTGATATTTGATTTTTTTCTGTTTTAAATTCGTGTAAGATTTCTATCTATCCGAGGCAACTTTCAAGCAGTCGCGAATCACTTTAACTTTCTCTTTGGTCTCTTTGACTAAATCAACCTCGTGAATTCGACTCTCTCTGAGCTGAGTCCAATATAAATGCGTTCGAAAATTTCGCCTATATAAAGCTTCATAAGGCGCCATCTTCACACTTGACTAATAACTATAGTTATAAGCAAATTCAACCAATGGTAAGTACGTTTCCCAACTACCTTGAAACTCGAGCACACAACACCGTAACATGTCTTCTAAAATCTGAATTACTCTTTCTGACTGACTGTCAGTTTAGTTCCCGATACCTCTTGTAACTTCCTCCAAAATCTCAAGGTAAATCTCGGGTCTGTATCTGAAATAATCGACAGAGGCACTCCATAAGCCTCACAATCTCGGAAACGTACAAGTCGGCCAGTTTCTCAAGGGAGTTGTTGGTACAGACTGGTATATAATGTGCCGAATTTGTTAACCTATCCACAACAACCCAAACAACATCTTTTTTCTTCGGGGTTACTGGTAAACCCGTCACAAAATCCATAGTAATCTAGTCCCTCTTCCACTCGGGAATCGTGATAGGCTGAAGTAAACCCGAAGGTACTTGATGTTCAGCTTTCACTTGCTGACACACTAGGCACTTAGAGACAAACTCTGAAATGTCTCTTTTCATTCCCGGTAACTAAAACATCTTCTTTAGGTCATTGTACATTTTCACACTACCCGGGTGGATAGGCAAGCAACCACTATGTGCCTCTCGTAGAATCTTCTGAATAAGTTCGATGTCCTTGGGTACACAAACTCTATCTTCGAACATTATACACCCACTGGTGCCAATCTGAAAGTCTGATTCAAGCCCCAACTCACACTGAGTCATCTTAGCTTGCAAATTCTTATCACCTTTTTGAGCTTCCTAGATCTCTTGTAGAAACATTGGCCTAACTCTCAACTCTGCTAGAATCGAACCATCATCGAATAAGGCTAATTGGGCATCCATTGCTCAGAACACAAATAATGATTTTCTACTCAAGGCATCAGCGATTACGTTTGCCTTGCCTGGGTGATAATCAATCACCAACTCATAATCCTTTATCAACTCTAGCCACCTTCGTTACCATAGGTTCAACTCTTTCTAAGTCATCAAATACTCGAGACTTTTATGGTCAGTGAACACTCGACATTTCTTGCCATACAAATGGTGTCTCCAAATTTTCAACGCGAACACGATGGTGGCCAACTCTAAATCATGCGTCGGATAGTTTCTCTCATGTGGTTTTAGTTGTCTTGAAGCGTAAGCTATAACCTTACCTTCTTGCATGAGTACACACCCCAATCCATTCAAGGAGGCATCGTTATATATCGCAAACACTTTGCCTGATTTTGATTGTACTAATACTGGGGCTTCGGTCAACAAAACCTTTAACTTCTGAAAACTCTATTGGCACTTATCTATCCATTCGAACTTGACTTCTTTTTGCAACAATCTTGTCATCGGAGTTGCTATCATAGAGAATCCATTTACAAAACTTCTATAGTATCTAGCCAAACCCAAAAAGCTTAGAACCTCTGTCACATTCCTCGGTGGTTTCCACTCGACAATAGCCGAGATCTTGCTTGGGTCAACCCTGATCCCATCACCTGACACAATGTGCCCTAGAAATCTGACAACTTGGTGTACAATTGTTTGTCTCTCAAGGTTTGTAAAGCTGTTCTCAAATGCTCTGCATGCTCACTCTCATTACACAAATAAATCAAAATGCCATCGGTAAAAATGACGATGAACTTATCCAGATATGGTCAAAAAATGCAATTCATCAGGTCCATAAAAATCACTGGGGCATTTGTTAAGCCAAAGGGCATGACGAGGAACTCATAATGCCCGTACCTCGTCTGAAATGTGGTATTCGATACATCTTACTCCTTAACCCTTAACTGGTAATATCCTGACCTTAGGTCAATGTTCGAAAATACAGTGGCTCCTTTCAACTGATCAAATAGGTCACGTATCCTTGGCAAAGGATACTTATTTTTCACAGTCACTTTGTTGAGCTGTCTGTAGTCGATACATAACCTCATCGACCCGTCTTTCTTTTTCATAAAAAGTACCGGAGCACACTACGGGGAAAAACTTAGTCTCGTGAAACCCTTATCCATTAACTCTTGTAGTTGTACTTTCAACTCCGTTAATTCTATTGGTGCCATTTTATATGGGGCAATTGATATAGGTTTCGTGCTAAGTATTAACTCGATTCCAAACTCTACTTATCTAGTTGGAGGTAATCCGGGCAACTCTTTCGGAAACACATCTCTAAACTCACAAACAACCGGTACCAATTCAATCTTTGACTCAGACACTTGAGTAGTCAACACAAAAGCGAGATAAGCCTCATATCCTTTCGCTAAATATTTCTTAGCAGTCAAAGACGATATTACTACAGGTAAGTCATCTGGTTCCTCTGGTTCAACCCGAAGAACATTCCCATCTTTACATTTCAACTCAATGGATTTCCTCCTACAGTCTACTACCACACTATGAGAAGTTAACCAATCCATTCCAAGGATTACATTGAACTCATCAAATGTCAACAACATGAGATTAGCCGGAAAACTATGACCCTTAATTATCAAGGGACAATTTCTACATACTTGGTCAACTAACACATGTTTGCCTAGTGGGTTTGACACTTTTATCACAAATTTGGTAGACTCGACAGACTTATTCATTCTAGGTAAAAATTCCATGTACACATAGGAATGAGTAGACCCTGGATCAATCAAAGCAATAACAGAAATACCATGAAGAGAAAAAGTACTCGTGATAACATCTGGTGAATACGCCTCTTCGCGAGCGAGAATGGAAAAAGTTCTTGCAGGCACTCGGCCCTCGGACCTCACATCTAGATCTCTAGGGTTACCTCTACTATAAGCCCCACTAGCCGGGTTCTTCAGTGGTCCACCCCTCGCAGGAGCACTACTCGCCCTCATATCTTACTTTTTCTCTTACTCGTATAGTTTAGGGCATTCACCGAAATGACGTCTACCACATTGTGAACACTCCAACCTATTTGACCGAGCACTACCAACACTTGCAACAGAAGTGGTTCGGGCTTTAGACACCGTATACTGCTTATTCTTGCTCTTATTCGAGAATCCCATTAATAAGTTCGACCAGGTAGGAAACTCTCTCGATCTTTTAGATGAGGTCTGCTGTGATTTCCCCATCTGTCCTTTCCTTGAGTCTCAGGACTCAATGTTAGCTTTTCTCTTCTCTTTGGCCAACTCCTCTACCTTACATGCTCTCTCCACTAGCACCACGAATTCGCTCAATTCTAAAATGCCAACTAACAATCGGATATCTTCATTTAATCCATCCTCAAATCTCTTGCACATGATAGTTTTGGTAGACACAGATTCCATAGCATATTTTCTAAGCCTCACGAATTCATGCTCATACTTTGTTATGGTCTTTCGACCCTGTTTCAATTCTAGAAATTCCTTCCACTTCTGATCTATAAATTTTTGGCTGATATACTTCTTTCAGAACTCTTCCTGGAAGAATTCCTATGTTATCCTCTCTCTCGGTACGACAGACACTAGAGTATTCCACCATTGGTAGGCCAAGTCTCATAGGAGTGACACTGCGCAATTCACGTACTCCTCAGGTGTGCAAGATAACTCATCAAATACCCTAATGGTATTTTCTAACCAAAATTCTACTCTTTCCGGGTCATCATTAATCTTGGCCCAAAATTCTTCGGCACCTTGCTTTCATATTTTATCTACCGTGGGTCTCTCTCTCTTAACCACATCCACCTTTTGTAGAGCTACAGGGACATACTGAGGAATTGAAGGATGTGGGGGAGGTGGAGTATTCAGATTCACCCGAATAAACTCTGAGTACCAGGCATTCATCATGTGGAGGTAAGCTTCTCTATGTCCTCTGCCCTGACTCATCGTCACGGGCTTGCTATCTATTGGCGTGGTCTCTTCAATGGGAGTCGGCGCATTGCTCTCAGTATCATCCGCCATAGCTACCTCAGGATCCATTTACTATATGAATAAAACACAATTTATCTCGTCGAGAGTCGTCACACTATCAACATACAGTTATAGCATGTATAGTTAGACTCGGATTCAAGCTAGGTTAGTCCTAGAATCGACTAAACCATGCTCTGATACCACTAATTGTAACACCCTACACCCGTACCCTTCGTCGAGATGGAATACTAGGCGTTACCTAACTTGAACATATGCATTCCTAAGTTTCTGAATCATCAACAACTGGTCAAATTTAAAACTTTGTCTAATCTTCTTCAATATGGCCTACAAGACTCCAAACGTTCATTTAAAAACCAATCAGAACCAATTTGGGTCCTTCAATGAACTCTGAAAAATAACAGTAGACACAGGGGCACACGCCCGTGTGACAAATTCGACATGGTTGTGCTATTGGCCCATATGGCTCACACGACCTAAGCATATAGGGACACGCCCGTGTCCCTTACACGTGTGGAATTAATTTCAATTTTGAACCTTCAGGGGTTTTCACACGGCCTGACTCTCGCCCATGTCCATGACCCGTGTCCCCTACACGGTTATGACATGCCCGTGTCTTAGCCCATGTGTAAAAACCTGGACATTTTGTTTCTAATGTCAACAATTTTTAAGGGTCACATGGCCAAGGCACACGCTTGTGTGCTAGGCCGTGTCCTTCACATGGCTGAGACACACAGTTGTTTCTCTGTCCGTGTGTTTACTACCATGCATACTGATTTGCAAATTTTATGTGTAGGGGACACACGGCCGGATCGCACATCTGTGTAGCATACCTTGTGTCACACATGGCCTAGACACATGCCCGTGTGTCTACCCATGTAGGCAAAAATAAGGCTATCTACCAAGCCTCCTTGTCACCCTTACACATATAACCTACACAAAATCAATTAACACCAAGACAATAATGATCCACATAACTAAAACAATCACAATAGACAACATTTCACATATGCAATATACTCATCCATGAAAATAACATCTTTTATGTATGTATAAAAAAATGAATATTAGCCCTCATTTAAGGCTTTATACAAAATAAAGGGTTTTAGCCCAAGCCAACACATGTGGCCAATTGCCAATGACACAAAATGTTAAAGCCTAAGCCCTGTACATGCCATACTCAAAACAAGTAATCTAACTATACCGAGTGCTTTGGCTGATAGTGTGATCGTTAGCTCCAACGTCTGCTGGTCTTCAAGCTATTTATGTGACACTATAAGAAAATGGAAAGGAGAGGAAGTAAGCACAAAGCTTAGTAAGTTGCATGCAAATAAATATAACAACAATTCTACCATTCATCAACATGCTTATAATACAAGAGAAGACATAAGCACAACTTACTCATCACTATCAATTACAAATTATTTAGCATATTTTGAGCTCACATCTCATACATACTAAATCGGTCCTGTACCACTTACAACAAGGTTATACTTCTCTCATTACCTTAAACCATAACTCTCGCCGTTGAACCATTTGGAACACAACTGCATAATCAATAAACCTTAAACATGGGGTAGAATTACGTTGCCATGTTCCAGAGATGGTCTTACACTGGCTCATATCTCAAGTCAATGCCATGTCCCATGCATGGTCTTACACTCACTATCAGCGTCGAAGCCAACGCCATTCCCAGACATGGTCCTACACTAGCTCTCACATATCTGTGCTGATGCCATGTCCCAGACAAGGTCTTACATTGACACATCTCGTAGCCGGTACATGTCCCAGACTGTCTTACACTAGCTTACGTCTCGAGGCCAATGCATGTCTCAGACATGTCTTACATTAGCTCTTGTCTCAATGCTGATGCAATGGCCAAGACATGGTCTTACACTAGCTCATAATGACACATACGTCACGACATGAATATCCGATTTATTTCCTATGGTTCAAACAGGAGATTGTACTGTCTCAAATATCATCATACATTCTCAATTTCACAATCAAGCAATTCATGCTATAGCAATCCAAAAACATATAATAACTGTAACACCCCGAACCCGAAACCGACATCGGAGTCGAACACGAGGTGTTAACTGGCTTTAACCCCATACAAAATTTATTTTCCAGACACTGCCCAATCTGTGTACTAGTCGTTTTAAAAATCATATCTTGAGTTTCGTAACTCGAAAATCAGTTTCGTAATTTTTCCCAGAAACTAGACTCATGTGCCCATCTATGTATTTTTTTCTAGAATTTTTGGTTGGGCCAATTAGTACAGTTTATTAGTCAAAGTCCCCCAAATTGCAGGGGTCGACTACACTGACCTTTGCCCATTACGACTTGGATATCTCCCTGCACGGGGCTTCAATACTGTTGTCGTTTGTTTCTATGAAAACTAGACTCAGAGAGGAATCTGTACATATATGGTACGACCCCTAATTATCTCTGGTTAATTTATAATGAATTTCCAAAGTCGGAGCAGGGATTCCAGAAACCGTTCTGTCCCTGTCCCACTAAAATCTGAATATCTCTTAATATACTGCCCATATGATCTTTTCGTTACTTCCTCATGAAAGCAGACTCATCGAGCTTCGATTACATAATTTATTCATCAATTAATTCCACTCCTACTATTTTTAGTGATTTTTCAATCTCATGACACTGTTGCTGCCAGCATCTGTTACGAAAGTAACTAGGTCCATTTCATGCCTACCCTTGATCCACTTCAAACTAACATTCGTGCCATTTTCGCATGGCTTAAAGTTTACATGCCATAATTCAAACACAACGTACTAGCTTATACATGCCAAAATGATCTTCTAAACACACTAAGAAGAAAGTACCAAAACTTGCTATCCGGTGATGACTTCGATGACGGCCCGACCCCGCAAAAATAGATGAGTCCAAGCAACCTATAATGGGTGACAAGGAAACATCGAGTGAGTTTATAACTCAGTAAGTCATAAGCAATGCACTACCATCTATCAACAACATTATCACAAGATGAAACAAAATGGAGCGAGACAATTTACTCCATCCATACCGAACCATACCATAGTTCCTCCAACCTATCAATTCAATTTCATATCAATTCATGCATTCACATTCTATATACTCATCAATAGGACATTGAAGCAATCTCATAAATCGATTTATTTTCGTTACAATCAAACGACTATACGGCCTTTCACCCATCCTACGATAAAACTTATGTACGTGACTTCAAGTATATTTGTCACATAGGTTCGAACTTACCGAGCTCAACACCAAGTATAAGCATAGCACCTATTAGCCACGTACTTAAGACACTTACCCGACCCGCTGTCCGCGATCGACTCGATAGTGTCGCACACATAGTGTCCATAATGATTCACGAATGTATATTGAGCCCGCACACTCAGTGCTATATAATCATCTCGCACACTTAGTGCCACGTAATCAAATCGCACACTTAGTGCTACATAGTCAGACTCGCACTCTTAGTGCCGCATGGTCAATTCGCACACTTAGTGCATCATATTCATTTCGCACACTTAGTGCAACATAGTCAAATCGCACCCTTAGTGCTGTACAATTTAATCCCGCGCACTTAGCGCCAATCTCATGGTCATAAATGGTTATCCCGCACGTTTAGTGCCGGGATCAACAACTCAGTACATCTTACCTCTTTTCACTCATTCAACAATTTCATCATCACATACGTACATGCATATATATATGTATATTTACTCATTCCAATCAGCATCCATACATACACATTATGACCATTTGAAATACTACCCACTACATGCTTAATGACTTACTTTATGTTGGGTAAAATAATTCCGAGTCGGCTACTCGATGACCTTCGATTTCCCCTTGTTGGACGCCTCTCCTTTAGGTTCTTGAGCTTAAATAATACAAATAAGAGTATTCAATATTTAACTCAATAACATGAATTTATTTATCACATTCGGCAATCACACATCATTAAATTTTCAAACCAAGATGTCATTATATGACCACATATACACATATCCATATACTCAAGCTCAATAATTATAATGTAATATCATGTACCCACTTTAAGTATATTGCCGAATATACTTAATCATACATACACCTAACCAAAACAATTTCCTAAAATCTTCATATCATTTATACACTAGGCCGATTGCCTTCACCAAGTTCACCTATGTTCTTCAACAATTCCTTCATTGATCAAGCACATATTCGGCTAAGAAATGGCAATTTTAGCAACCTTCGATTTAGTACTTAACTTTTACCACATATCAAATAACTCATTTCCTTACTCATGTGACCACGTATATTCGGTCATGCATGCACACAAAAAAATCAATTTGGAGACTCTATCAATCCAACATACATTCGGCACCTTCATCCACCATTCTACCAAGCATGTAATATTCAAACACAACCAAACCCACATTCGGCCCTAGCTCATAACAAGGTAGCCGATTTATTTTTTTTTTATAGTTCAAACACTCCTCTATCATCATTCACCTAACTTTAACATGAAACAACAAAACTCACCATTTCTCATCCAAATAACATGAACAACAACCATTCCTTGAACCCTTTCTCATGACCGATTGCTCATGTTATCAACAAGATTCAAGGTTTAAACATGGGCTATTTAAAACATGCATGCATCTCAAAGACAACATCAAACATACCTTAGTCTAACAACCACCATAGCCGATTTTCTCAAGCCTTTTTCCCCTTCCTTTCTTTCCTCTATTCGGCCAAGGATGTTCAAGAATGAACTCTCTTCTTTTTTTTTTCTTTCTTCAATTCACGGCAACAAGGGGGGGTGAGACCATGTACTTTTTTTTTTCCATCACCCTTCCTTTCATTATTTAATCACCATGCTTATCATTTTATTTTTCTTAACATGCATCACTAGCATAACATGTTGGAGACATGTTTCCACCTATAGCATGGCCGGCCACTACATATTAGGAAGGGGGAATTTGACATGCAAGTCCCCTTTTTCTTCCACATGCACTAATAGGTCCTCATGCATTGACCTATCACATTTTAAAATTTTCTCATATAAGTCCTATTGACTAAATTCACATGCAATCGACTAAATCGAAGCTTGAAATTTTTACACATTCATGATTACATATTCTAGACAATAAACATCACATTCAAACCTTTCGGTGACTCGGTTTAGCGGTCCCGAAACCACTTCCCGGCTAGGGTCAATTTTGGGCTGTCACAACTCTCCCTCACTTAAGAAATTTTCGTCCTCGAAAATCTTACCAGTAAATAGGTTTAGATATCGTTTTTCATCGAGCCCTCGGGTTCCCAGGTTGCTTCCTCGATCCCGTGTTTGAGCCACAACACCTTAACCAACGGAACCCTTTTGTTTCGCAACTCTTTCACCTCACGAGCTAGGATACGTATCGGTTCTTCTTCATAACTCATATCGGCTTGAATTTCAACCTCTGATGGGCTAATTATATGCGACGGATCAGATCGATAGCGTCGAAGCATCGAAACATGAAAGACATCGTGAATCTTTTCAAGCTCAGGGGGCAAAATCAATCTATACGCAACTGGCCCCACTCGTTCGGAGATTTCGTACGGCCCAATGAATCTCGGGCTCAAGTTGCCCTTACGGCCAAACCTAAGTACCTTTTTCCAAGGCGAAACTTTAAGGAACACTTTATCTCCCACCTGGTATTCAATGTCCTTCCGTTTTAGATCCGCATACGATTTCTGACGATCTGTGGCTACCTTCAAACTTTCACGGATTACTTTTACTTTCTGTTCGGCATCTTTAATCAAATCAACTCAGAAAATTTTACTTTCACCGAGCTCGGTCCAAAACAATGGTGTACGGCATTTACGACCGTACAAAGCCTCGTAAGGTGCCATCTTAATACTTGATTGAAAACTATTGTTGTAAGCGAATTCAATCAAAGGTACATACCGTTCCCATGAACCACTAAACTCAAGGATGCAGCATCTCAGCATGTCCTCGAGTATCTGAATTATCCGCTCGGATTGACCATCGGTTTGGGGATGAAAAGCGGTGCTAAAATGCAGCTTGGTACCCAGAGCTTCTTGCAATTTCTTCCAAAATCGCGAGGTGAATCTCGGATCTCTATCCGACACGATAGAAATAGGTACTCCATGTAATCTCACAATCTGAGTAACATACAATTTGGCTAGTTTATCCAATGAAAAATCCGTACGCACGGGGATAAAGTGAGCCGACTTAGTCAGCCTATCAACAACAACCCAAATCGCATCCTTCTTACTTGCGGACACTGGCAGTCCGGACACAAAGTCCATTGTGACTCGGTCCCATTTCCACTCGGGTATCATGATCGGCTGAAGTAACCCTGAAGGCACTTGATGTTCCGCTTTACTTGTTGACATATTAAACATCTCGAAACAAAGTCGGAGATGTCTCGCTTCATACCATGCCACCAAAACCGACGTTTCAAGTCGTTGTACATTTTCGTGCTCCCCGGGTGAATTGACATTCGGCTACAATGGGCTTCGTTCAGGATCATCGGAATGAGTTCCGAATTCCTTGGAACGCACAAACGACTTCTAAACCTCAAACAACCATCATCATCAATCTGAAACTCCGATTCCTTGTTCGGAACACACTCAGCTCGTTTTGCAACTAATTCATCATCGACTTTCTGAGCTTATGAATTTGATGAGTCAATAATGGTTTGGCTTTTAATTCAGCTACTAACACATTGTCAGGTAGAACAGACAAGTGTACATTCATCGCTCGCAAAGCAAACAGTGATTTCCGGCTTAAGGCGTCCGCAACCACATTAGCCTTTCCCGGGTGGTAATCAATGACAAGCTCGTAATCTTTCAACAATTCAAGCCAACGTCTTTGTCGCAGATTCAAGTCCCGTTGAGTCATCAAATATTTGAGACTTTTGTGATCCGAAAACACATGGCACTTCTCACCAAACAAATAATGTCGCCATATTTTCAATGCAAACACAATGGCGACTAGTTCGAGATCATGGGTCGGATAATTTCTCTCGTGTGGCTTCAATTGTCTCGACGCATAGGCCACAACTCGACCTTCTTGCATCAATACGCAACCCAACCCGAGTAGGGATGCGTCACTATAAACGACAAACTCTTTACCCGATTCGGGTTGTACCAAAATTGGAGCTTCAGTCAGATGAGTTTTCAGTTGATCGAAGCTTTTCTGACATTTCTTCGTCCATTCGAACTTAACATCCTTCTGAAGTAGCTTCGTCATTGGTGTGGCTATCATCGAGAAACCTTTGACAAATCGTCGGTAATAACCGGCGAGCCCTAGAAAGCTCCGGACTTCGGTAACATTTCCCGGAGGCTTCCAGTTAAGTATGGCTGAAATTTTGCTCGGGTCAACCCGAATACCCGATGCGGATACCACATGACCCAAGAAGCTAACCTCTCTTAGCCAGAACTCACACTTACTGAACTTAGCATATAACTGCTTATCCCGCAAAATTTGCAACACTAGCCTCAGATGCTCAGCATGTTCGGCCTCATCTCTTGAATAGACCAAGATGTCATCAATAAACACAACTACGAACCGATCCAAATACGGCCTAAAGATCCGATTCATCAAATCCATAAACACCGCAGGGGCATTAGTGAGCCCAAACGGCATCACTAAGAACTCATAGTGACCGTACCTCGTTCTGAAAGCAGTTTTGGGTACGTCCGAATCTCGAATCCGCAACTGATAATAACCCGATCTCAAATCTATCTTTGAAAACACCGATGCCCCCTTTAATTGATCGAACAGATCATCAATACGCGGCAACGGATATTTATTCTTTATCGTCACTTTATTCAGTTGACGATAATCAATGCACAACCTCATGGTTCCGTCCTTCTTTTTCACGAACAATACTGGTGCACCCCAAGGTGAGAAACTCGGTCGAGCGAAACCTCTATCCGTCAATTCTTGCAACTGAGCTTTCAACTCTTTTAACTCGGTTAGTGCCATACGATACGGAGCGATCGAAATAGGCGTAGTTCCAGGTACAAGTCAATACCAAACTCTACCTCCCGAACAGGTGGCAAACCCGGTAACTCTTCAGGAAAAACATCCGGGTATTCACAGACCACCGGCACCGATTCGGGTTTCTTTTCTAACTCCTTGTCATCAAGTACATACGCGAGGTATGCTTCGCACCCTTTCCTTACATATTTCTGGGCCAACATTGCTGATATTACAGCTGGCAACCCCCTTAAGTCCGCAGACTCAACTCGGATTATTTCGTTATTTGCGCACCTCAAATCGATAGTCTTGCTTTTGCAATTCACAACCGCATCATGCGCGGTTAACCAATCCAAACCAAGAATAACATCAAACTCGTCGAACGGCAAAAGCATCAAATCAGCCGGAAAACAGGATTCTCGGATTAATAGAGGGCATCTCTTACACACTTTATCAACAAGTACGCATTGACCCAAAGGGTTTGATACTCGAATTACGAGCTCAGTAGACTCTACAGGTAGAGTCTTACTGGTTGCTAAGGTTTCGCATACATATGAATGAGTAGAACCAGGGTCAATCAATGCAATCACATTAGTATCAAAGAGAGTGAAGGTACCAGTGATGACGTCGGGGGAGGATGCCTCCTCTCGTGCGCGAATGGCATATGCTCTAGCAGGAGTACGGTTCTCGGCGCGATCGGCCGTATCAGAGGCCCCCCTCTGACTACCACCCCTGCCTCCTAAAATTCTCGGTGGTCTACCTCTAGATGTCACTCCACTAGGTCTTGCACCTTGAATCTTATTCTTCTCATCCAGCTCCGTGCAATCTCTAATGAAGTGGTCCTTCGAACCGCATCCGTAACAGGCCCTGTTAGTAGACTTGCCCCAACATTCACCTAGGTGTCGTCTTCCACATTGGGGACATTCAGGTTTCTCGTGACGATTATTGCCCACACTAGCTACCGAAGTAGCTCGGGAGCCCATCGATGGTCTTGCCCTGATGGAAATTCCCGCAGTCGCCCTCGACTTATTAATGTCCTCCCTGAACTTCTTCACAGCTGAGAACGGAGCTTTACCCGTCGATCTTTTACGATAATCTCTAGCTTCAAATTCAGCCTTCCTCTTCTCCTTTCCAAGTTCCTCCGCCTTGCAGGCTCGTTCGACTAGTGTTACGAATTCCTTTATTTCCAAAATACCCATTAGTAGCTTTAAATCTTCATTCAATCCTTCCTCGAATCTTTTGCACATAGCAACCTCATCAGCTACACACTCCCGGGCATACCTACTAAGTCTTACGAATTCATGTTCGTATTCAGATACAGTCATACGGCCTTGCTTGAGTTCCAAGAACTCCTTACGCTTCTGGTCAATGAACCGTTGGCTAATAAATTTCTTCCGGAATTCCGTTTGAAAGAAGTCCCAAGTTACCCGCTCGTTCGGGACTATGGAAATCAAGGTCCTCCACCAATAGTAGGCTGAGTCTCGCAACAACGATACAGCACATTTTAGACATTCATCGGGTGTGCATGACAATTCATCGAACACCCGAATGGTGTTATCAAGCCAGAACTCGGCCCTTTCGGCATCATCAGTTACTATGGCCTTGAACTCCTCGGCCCCACGCTTCTTAATCAAGTCTACAGGTGGCTTACTCAGCCTCACAGGATCAGCGACTGATGGCCTTACAGGCTCTTGGGGTGGATTATTCAAATTTGGGAATTGTTGGACAGCCGGGTTGGCTCGGGCATATTGCGCGACCCACTCATTCATCATGGTAAAGAAGGCTTGTTTAGCCCCCTCACCTTGATTATTCGCAGATGACTGAGGTTCAACAGGCGGCGTCCCTTGTGCAGGAGCAGCCGCTACGCTCTCAACGTCATCCGCTAGGGTTCTTTCTTCACCGGGATCCATTTACTAATCAAGACAAAAACATTTCAACCGTCAGAAGTCATCACCCTTTTAAACATTAACATTATGGCATGTATAGCTAGACTCATACGTGCTATGGTAGTCCTAGAACCGACTAAACCATAGCTCTGATACCAATAAAATGTAACACCCCGAACCCGAAACCGACATCGGAGTCGAACACGAGGTGTTAACTGGCTTTAACCCCTTACAAAATTTATTTTCCAGACACTGCCCAATCTGTGTACTAGTCGTTTTAAAAATCATATCTTGAGTTTCGTAACTCGAAAATCAGTTTCGTAATTTTTCCCAGAAACTAGACTCATGTGCCCATCTATGTATTTTTTTCTAGAATTTTTGGTTGGGCCAATTAGTACAGTTTATTAGTCAAAGTCCCCAAATTGCAGGGGTCGACTACACTGACCTTTCCCATTACGACTTGGATATCTCCCTGCACGGGGCTTCAATACTGTTGCCGTTTGTTTCTATGAAAACTAGACTCAGAGAGGAATCTGTACATATATGGTACGACCCCTAATTATCTCTGGTTAATTTATAATGAATTTCCAAAGTCGGAGCAGGGATTCCAGAAACCGTTCTGGCCCTGTCCCACTAAAATCTGAATATCTCTTAATATACTGCCCATATGATCTTTTCGTTACTTCCTCATGAAAGCAGACTCATCGAGCTTCGATTACATAATTTATTCATCAATTAATTCCACTCCTACTATTTTTAGTGATTTTTCAATCTCATGACACTGTTGCTGCCAGCATCTGTTACGAAAGTAACTAGGTCCATTTCATGCCTACCCTTGATCCACTTCAAACTAACATTCGTGCCATTTTCGCATGGCTTAAAGTTTACATGCCATAATTCAAACACAACGTACTAGCTTATACATGCCAAAATGATCTTCTAAACACACTAAGAAGAAAGTACCAAAACTTGCTATCCGGTGATGACTTCGATGACGGCCCGACCCCGCAAAAATAGATGAGTCCAAGCAACCTATAATGGGTGACAAGGAAACATCGAGTGAGTTTATAACTCAGTAAGTCATAAGCAATGCACTACCATCTATCAACAACATTATCACAAGATGAAACAAAATGGAGCGAGACAATTTACTCCATCCATACCGAACCATACCATAGTTCCTCCAACCTATCAATTCAATTTCATATCAATTCATGCATTCACATTCTATATACTCATCAATAGGACATTGAAGCAATCTCATAAATCGATTTATTTTCGTTACAATCAAACGACTATACGGCCTTTCACCCATCCTACGATAAAACTTATGTACGTGACTTCAAGTATATTTGTCACATAGGTTCGAACTTACCGAGCTCAACACCAAGTATAAGCATAGCACCTATTAGCCACGTACTTAAGACACTTACCCGACCCGCTGTCCGCGATCGACTCGATAGTGTCGCACACATAGTGTCCATAATGATTCACGAATGTATATTGAGCCCGCACACTCAGTGCTATATAATCATCTCGCACACTTAGTGCCACGTAATCAAATCGCACACTTAGTGCTACATAGTCAGACTCGCACTCTTAGTGCCGCATGGTCAATTCGCACACTTAGTGCATCATATTCATTTCGCACACTTAGTGCAACATAGTCAAATCGCACCCTTAGTGCTGTACAATTTAATCCCGCGCACTTAGCGCCAATCTCATGGTCATAAATGGTTATCCCGCACGTTTAGTGCCGAGATCAACAACTCAGTACATCTTACCTCTTTTCACTCATTCAACAATTTCATCATCACATACGTACATGCATATATATATGTATATTTACTCATTCCAATCAGCATCCATACATACACATTATGACCATTTGAAATACTACCCACTACATGCTTAATGACTTACTTTATGTTGGGTAAAATAATTCCGAGTCGGCTACTCGATGACCTTCGATTTCCCCTTGTTGGACGCCTCTCCTTTAGGTTCTTGAGCTTAAATAATACAAATAAGAGTATTCAATATTTAACTCAATAACATGAATTTATTTATCACATTCGGCAATCACACATCATTAAATTTTCAAACCAAGATGTCATTATATGACCACATATACACATATCCATATACTCAAGCTCAATAATTATAATGTAATATCATGTACCCACTTTAAGTATATTGCCGAATATACTTAATCATACATACACCTAACCAAAACAATTTCCTAAAATCTTCATATCATTTATACACTAGGCCGATTGCCCTCACCAAGTTCACCTATGTTCTTCAACAATTCCTTCATTGATCAAGCACATATTCGGCTAAGAAATGGCAATTTTAGCAACCTTCGATTTAGTACTTAACTTTTACCACATATCAAATAACTCATTTCCTTACTCATGTGACCACGTATATTCGGTCATGCATGCACACAAAAAAATCAATTTGGAGACTCTATCAATCCAACATACATTCGGCACCTTCATCCACCATTCTACCAAGCATGTAATATTCAAACACAACCAAACCCACATTCGGCCCTAGCTCATAACAAGGTAGCCGATTTATTTTTTTTTTATAGTTCAAACACTCCTCTATCATCATTCACCTAACTTTAACATGAAACAACAAAACTCACCATTTCTCATCCAAATAACATGAACAACAACCATTCCTTGAACCCTTTCTCATGACCGATTGCTCATGTTATCAACAAGATTCAAGGTTTAAACATGGGCTATTTAAAACATGCATGCATCTCAAAGACAACATCAAACATACCTTAGTCTAACAACCACCATAGCCGATTTTCTCAAGCCTTTTTCCCCTTCCTTTCTTTCCTCTATTCGGCCAAGGATGTTCAAGAATGAACTCTTTTTTTTTTTTTTTTCTTTCTTCAATTCACGGCAACAAGGGGGGGTGAGACCATGTACTTTTTTTTTTCCATCACCCTTCCTTTCATTATTTAATCACCATGCTTATTATTTTATTTTTCTTAACATGCATCACTAGCATAACATGTTGGAGACATGTTTCCACCTATAGCATGGCCGGCCACTACATATTAGGGAGGGGGAATTTGACATGCAAGTCCCCTTTTTCTTCCACATGCACTAATAGGTCCTCATGCATTGACCTATCACATTTTAAAATTTTCTCATATAAGTCCTATTGACTAAATTCACATGCAATCGACTAAATCGAAGCTTGAAATTTTTACACATTCATGATTACATATTCTAGACAATAAACATCACATTCAAACCTTTCGGTGACTCGGTTTAGCGGTCCCGAAACCACTTCCCGGCTAGGGTCAATTTTGGGCTGTCACAACTCTCCCTCACTTAAGAAATTTTCGTCCTCGAAAATCTTACCAGTAAATAGGTTTGGATATCGTTCTTTCATCGAGCTCTCGGGTTCCCAGGTTGCTTCCTCGATCCCGTGTTTGAGCCACAACACCTTAACCAACGGAACCCTTTTGTTTCGCAACTCTTTCACCTCACGAGCTAGGATACGTATCGGTTCTTCTTCATAACTCATATCGGCTTGAATTTCAACCTCTGATGGGCTAATTATATGCGACGGATCAGATCGATAGCGTCGAAGCATCGAAACATGAAAGACATCGTGAATCTTTTCAAGCTCAGGGGGCAAAATCAATCTATACGCAACTGGCCCCACTCGTTCGGAGATTTCGTACGGCCCAATGAATCTCGGGCTCAACTTGCCCTTACGGCCAAACCTAAGTACCTTTTTCCAAGGCGAAACTTTAAGGAACACTTTATCTCCCACCTGATATTCAATGTCCTTCCGTTTCAGATCCGCATACGATTTCTGACGATCTGTGGCTGCCTTCAAACCTTCACGGATTACTTTTACTTTCTGTTCGGCATCTTTAATCAAATCAACTCCGAAAATTTTACTTTCACCGAGCTCGGTCCAAAACAATGGTGTACGGCATTTACGACCGTACAAAGCCTCGTAAGGTGCCATCTTAATACTTGATTGAAAACTATTGTTGTAAGCGAATTCAATCAAAGGTACATACCGTTCCCATGAACCACTAAACTCAAGGATGCAGCATCTCAGCATGTCCTCGAGTATCTGAATTATCCGCTCGGATTGACCATCGGTTTGGGGATGAAAAGCGGTGCTAAAATGCAGCTTGGTACCCAGAGCTTCTTGCAATTTCTTCCAAAATCGCGAGGTGAATCTCGGATCTCTATCCGACACGATAGAAATAGGTACTCCATGTAATCTCACAATCTGAGTAACATACAATTCGGCTAGTTTATCCAATGAAAAATCCGTACGCACGGGGATAAAGTGAGCCGACTTAGTCAGCCTATCAACAACAACCCAAATCGCATCCTTCTTACTTGCGGACACTGGCAGTCCGGACACAAAGTCCATTGTGACTCGGTCCCATTTCCACTCGGGTATCATGATCGGCTGAAGTAACCCTGAAGGCACTTGATGTTCCGCTTTCACTTGTTGACATATTAAACATCTCGAAACAAAGTCGGAGATGTCTCGCTTCATACCATGCCACCAAAACCGACGTTTCAAGTCGTTGTACATTTTCGTGCTCCCCGGGTGAATTGACATTCGGCTACAATGGGCTTCGTTCAGGATCATCGGAATGAGTTCCGAATTCCTTGGAACGCACAAACGACTTCTAAACCTCAAACAACCATCATCATCAATCTGAAACTCCGATTCCTTGTTCGGAACACACTCAGCTCGTTTTGCAACTAATTCATCATCGACTTTCTGAGCTTCATGAATTTGATGAGTCAATAATGGTTTGGCTTTTAATTCAGCTACTAACACATTGTCAGGTAGAACAGACAAGTGTACATTCATCGCTCGCAAAGCAAACAGTGATTTCCGGCTTAAGGCGTCCGCAACCACATTAGCCTTTCCCGGGTGGTAATCAATGACAAGCTCGTAATCTTTCAACAATTCAAGCCAACGTCTTTGTCGCAGATTCAAGTCCCGTTGAGTCATCAAATATTTGAGACTTTTGTGATCCGAAAACACATGGCACTTCTCACCAAACAAATAATGTCGCCATATTTTCAATGCAAACACAATGGCGACTAGTTCGAGATCATGGGTCGGATAATTTCTCTCGTGTGGCTTCAATTGTCTCGACGCATAGGCCACAACTCGACCTTCTTGCATCAATACGCAACCCAACCCGAGTAGGGATGCGTCACTATAAACGACAAACTCTTTACCCGATTCGGGTTGTACCAAAATTGGAGCTTCAGTCAGATGAGTTTTCAGTTGATCGAAGCTTTTCTGACATTTCTCCGTCCATTCGAACTTAACATCCTTCTGAAGTAGCTTCGTCATTGGTGTGGCTATCATCGAGAAACCTTTGACAAATCGTCGGTAATAACCGGCGAGCCCTAGAAAGCTCCGGACTCGGTAACATTTCCGGAGGCTTCCAGTTAAGTATGGCTGAAATTTGCTCGGGTCAACCCGAATACCCGATGCGGATACCACATGACCCAAGAAGCTAACCTCTCTTAGCCAGAACTCACACTTACTGACTTAGCATATAACTGCTTATCCCGCAAAATTTGCAACACTAGCCTCAGATGCTCAGCATGTTCGGCCTCATCTCTTGAATAGACCAAGATGTCATCAATAAACACAACTACGAACCGATCCAAATACGGCCTAAAGATCCGATTCATCAAATCCATAAACACCGCAGGGGGCATTAGTGAGCCCAAACGGCATCACTAAGAACTCATAGTGACCGTACCTCGTTCTGAAAGCAGTTTTGGGTACGTCGAATCTCGAATCCGCAACTGATAATAACCGATCTCAAATCTATCTTTGAAAACACCGATGCCCCCTTTAATTGATCGAACAGATCATCAATACGCGGCAACGGATATTTATTCTTTATCGTCACTTTATTCAGTTGACGATAATCAATGCACAACCTCATGGTTCCGTCCTTCTTTTCACACAATACTGTCACCAAGGTGAGACTCGTACAAACCTCTATCCTCATTCTTGCAACTGAT